>NC_053396.1:6524483-6571983 GCF_905171765.1 Bufo bufo | reverse complement strand
GGTCTTTGCCACGAGGCCCCCACCCGAGAGTTTGGAGCCCATCCCGAATGATATCTCCTTGAAACTTTTTAAAGGGTCACCAAGTTTTCAAAAAACTTTTGATACGTCATAGAGACATATCAAAAGTTTTGATTGGTGGACGCCGAGACGAGAGAAGTGTTCTCATAGCGCGCTCTCGCTGCAGGAGACGGGCTCTGTAGAAGTCTATGGGCTCGCCCCAATCCCGTCCTCTGCAGCAAGGAGAGAGAGCGCGCTAAGCGAGCGCTTCTCTTGTCTTCTATGGATCGTGGCGGTCTTGGCGCTCAGACCCGATACATTATTATGACATATCAAATATTTTCACTGACCCTGTAAGGTGCCCATACACATTAGAGGATTTTGGCAGGACCAGGCGGCCATTTGAAGTGCAGAGTTGGAATTGCTATTTAAGCCGTTACTCCTATTAATCCAAAAGTCGGGCTCGGGCACCTCATTAGTTTCCTCTGTCCAGCGCTGATGATTCTGTTGATCTATCGGTTCAGGTCTCGTCCTGTTCTCTCCCTGTGCGGACAGATCATGTGTGTCTACATCTTTCGGAGGATGAGTCACTGGTCGTGGGCGGCCGGCCAGACGAGCGCTCGCAGTCCTCTCCGGCCTTGGTGTAGGGAGCAGATTGTGCCATGCCCATATTTTGTTCAATCATCACGGCCTTGTGTATTCAGTGCCCCGTTCCATAGAGGGTCCTCCCCCCCCGCCGCCCGTATACAGCGGACGCCAGGTACCTCACATTACCTCTCTGACGGCACCGGCTTAGTTACATAATGCATGGGTTCTGACCGTCCTTGGATGACACAAGAATTAAAAGGACTCCCTTAGACAAGGCCAGACGGCTTTACGAGCTCCGATTCCACGCAACCAATGCTTTCAAGGACCTGACCGTTTTGGCGACACGCGCATGTACTAAAATAGACAAGGACAGATTATGTGAAAGTGTCCCTGCCGCCCTGAATCCTAGATTAAACCTTCCCTATGATATTAAAGGAGCATTACACCTGCCGTCGCTCCCTGTTATCAGGCGGCTCGGTCCGGGGAGGGTCTGACTGCCCCCTGCCAGAAGTATATACCTGCTCCATTGAAAAACGATGTTATAATGCGGTTCCCACTCAGGCTCCTGCAGTGCCACCTTGTGGCAGATACGGCTCCCTGCGGCTTGGTACGACTCCTCATGCCAGTGTGTCATGTATTCAGAATTGGCGGATCATATTAATTATTAAGGCGTCTGATTGCAGGGCAGGTGCGCTCGCAGTGAGCGGAAAATGTACCGCCATACACACACGCAATTGCCATTCCTGTAACCCTTCACTAGCAAAAGCTGTTGTTTTTTCCAGCGAACGGAGAAGTAGAAGTCCCAGCGTGACCCGTGCATGCTCCGCAACAGATGGTGAGCCGTAAATTACCTAAACCCGGCTGTAATGGATGGAACTGCCCCCGGCTATAATTTTCTAGATGTGGAAGACTCTATGCGATACATTATGGTTATTGTGATTGTAGTGGTAACCGGCTCGGGGGACGCGGCTGCGGCGCATTAAAGATTCATGCAGAGCTCCTTTATCGTGCTCGTTCTCTCCCGCGCCCGGGGGTCCGTGCCAGCGTTAATTGCTTCCATCCAATAGTAGAGACAGATCTCGTCGACGACAATGTCTCGCTCCTAACAGGCCCTCCGTGCTGACAATTATCCACACTATGGCGTAAATCCGGGATGCTCAACCTGCGGCCCTCCAGCTGTTGAAAAACTACAACTCCCAGCATGCCCGGAAAGCCTACAGCTATCAGCCTACAGCTGAGCATGATGGGAGTTGTAGTTTTACAACAGCTGGAGGGAGTTGAGCATCCCTAGCGTAAATCACTAGAAATAGTGATAGATTGTGGCGAGCGGCGCTTGCTTCACTTCTGCTGATTTGCATCGTGGTTTATACTCCAGTCACATTCAAAGCTGTGATCCCCTTGGACAACAGTGCACTTTCAGATAGATCAGGTGAGGTTCCATATTGTGCTGCATACCGGTGCAAATGGGTGCCTTTTTTCAGGCACCCTTGCTAGCTTAAAGGGGTACTCTTATTTTATTAAAGGGGTTGTCCAGGATCAGAAAAACATGGCTGCTTTGGCAGCATCACACCTGTGTCTGGTATTACTGCTCAGCTCCTTTGAAGTGGAGGGGGCTGAGCTGCAGTACCACACACAGCCTGCGCACAGAGGGGGTGCTGTTTTTGGAAGGAGCAGCCATATTTTTCCGATCCTCGACATCTCTAATGGGGCTTTCCAGGCTCCTAATATTGATGACCTATCCGGTCTGACGCTGATCGGGTAGGTCATCGGTATCAGGAGACTGGAAAACCCCTTGGATGATTGGTAGGAGTTCCACCTCTGGGTCCCCACCAGTCCTGAGACTGAAAAGGGTGAAATCCTGGTGTTGTGCTGCAGCCTTCTCCCTCCACAGCAGCGCTCCCGGCCATCGACTGTGCAGCCCCATTCACTTGTATGGAGCCAGGGGCCGCGGCATGGAATCCCCTCTGTCCACTGGGATTGATGGGGGATCCCCGCACTTTATAAGATGTAAAAGCTGAAAACTACATCTCCCACAATGCATCATGGCGCCCCACTCCCAATGTGCTGTACACAGTATTTGGGTAATAATTTCCTTATCTGAATTTGCTTTAGATTTCTATTTGCAAGCACAGGTCATCAGGGCACGAGGTCTGCTGGTACAGGGTATATACACATCAGGGCACGAGGTCTGCTGGTACAGGGTATATACACATCAGGGCACGAGGTCTGCTGGTACAGGGTATATACACATCAGGGCACGAGGTCTGCTGGTACAGGGTATATACACATCAGGGCACGAGGTCTGCTGGTACAGGGTATATACACATCAGGACACGAGGTCTGCTGGTACAGGGTATATACACATCAGGGCACGAGGTCTGCTGGTACAGGGTATATACACATCAGGGCACGAGGTCTGCTGGTACAGGGTATATACACATCAGGGCACGAGGTCTGCTGGTACAGGGTATATACACATCAGGGCACGAGGTCTGCTGGTACAGGGTATATACACATCAGGGCACGAGGTCTGCTGGTACAGGGTATATACACATCAGGGCACGAGGTCTGCTGGTACAGGGTATATACACATCAGGGCACGAGGTCTGCTGGTACAGGGTATATACACATCAGGGCACGAGGTCTGCTGGTACAGGGTATATACACATACAGCCTTACACTAGGGGGAGCTGTAACAGGGAGCTCGTCTTAGACCCTCGTTTTCTGGCAGTGCAGTAAAGTGCTGTGCTCTGGTCCTAGTGGTTTGCACCGTTTGCCTCTCTCGTGCCTGTGACGTCCTCTGCAGTAAAGCGCTCCCGTGGGGGTAAACGTTCACGTCTGTCTCACGCTACAGTCACCGTAAAGGCAGGTTTCTTCCCTCCAGGGTCTTATCTCCGATCTTGGATTCCCCTTCTGCCGGTGACGCGTCGAGTGAGTCTCATGTGCATCTGGAGAGATGCCGCCTCGTTCTGTTATGACAGAGCATGCGGGCGGCGGTGTCTCACGGTGCCCGCCGTGGGCATTGCGATCCGCAGTCTGTGCAGTGACTAATCCTTCGGAGCCTACATTCTGTGCGTGCACCATCGAGGGCAGGGGATGAGTCTATTCCAGGAACGTGACGATTTGTCAGGGCGCACCTGGGTGCAATGGAACGGCTCCAGGATTCAAACTGGTAAACACGGCGGTCGTGGACGTTACGGAATTTTTTTTGCTGATTTTAATTTAGCATTATTGCAATGTAGGAAATAAGCCGGGGATAAGATAGACCTGTCGTATGGCTTGGTGCATGGTCAGGGGGATGTGAACTGGAAATGGCTCCCCACGCACGCCCGCTTTCTGTCAGTCCTCACAGGGCGGCTTTACCTGCTACGATAATGTGTACGATGCTACAGCGGTACGTGTTTGTCTGCGCTGTAGACGGGTTTTGCAGACAGAGCTGTTCCATTGAGGGGTGTGCACTGGGGAGTTGCTACTCATGCAGTTGCCTGGTTATGTGCTGCCTTCTGCACCGGGAACACCTAGCCTATTGATATATTGAAGGCTGCCCACGGAGAAGCTGCGCGCTGGGATTGGCTGCCGCCCAGTTGCAGTGTGCGTGGGATGAGAGGAGGCTTCCCTGCTTCTCCCCGCACAGTCTGAGCTCACATCGAGCGCTCGTCGCTGCCTTCTGTCACCGGAGCCGCTCCTCCAGGCAATATGAAAGCCAATTACCTCGTGTTTACAGAGTGGCTGTGCGCCCTGTGGTCCCTGGGCAGCGGCTACCACCTGCACCACAGGGGCCCGGAGTATCGGCACCACGGAGGTGAGTGCGTGCGGGCATGCTGCGGCGTACAGGGGGCACTTGTTTTATAGTCTGCTGTAATGCTTTGAGCTTTTGGTTTCTGCCTTATGTAGTCTGTCTGCTCCTTGAGTGCTAGTAGGGACCCCCGATATCTGCGCTGTTGTGTCACATGACGGAAGCCCACCATACTAGCGATCCACCGGAGCAGGACGGTGGAAGCAAGAACGCCAGTGTGAACGTGAGCCTAGCCAGTGATAAGGAGGATATGTCTTTACTTTCCAGTGCGGGGGTTCTGTGGTGGCCCCCCGGCTGCGCGCACTGTGTTGTGCTGTCACTTGTCTGCTTTGACCCCCATAGGCTCCATATATACAACCCCCCCCCCTCCCCCCACATGATTTGTGGTTCCCATACGTCTGTGTTTTCTGGAAATCTCCAATTTAAAGACGCGCTGCGCTCCCCGCGTCCTACAGGATCCTGTGCGAAAGAGCCGATACCAGAGAACAATAACCCGGCGGATGTCGTCTACATTGGCGATTGCTGCCCATCTGGTCACAGCGCCCGATCCTCTGCCCCTTGCATTTCTTTCTATTGATTGTAGTTTCCTCTGTTGACCACTAGGGGGCGCTACACGATGATCCGGCCTCATTGGTAGCCCCACTAAATCCTGCTGTGATAATACACTGTGCAGCTTTCAGTTCATTGTCTCTTTTCCTTTTTTAGGATCTCTGCTTGCTTTCAGTGAATGGAAACGTTCCCCCCCTCCTTTTTTTTTTTTTTTTTTTTTTTCCTTTTTCCATTTGCCGGCACTCTAATATTTGCTATACTATTTCCGGTCCAGACACCGGACCCTCGGACAATGGTTCCTTACCCCCCTCAGATTTGGGGCTGCCGACAGGTTAGGAAGACTGCTCAAACTGTGACACTGTGACAAAACCTCAGCTGCAAAGCGTATAAACTGGGAGATCCCTTTAAGACCCCCCTAATAGTTGCATAAAATTGAGAAACAAAAACGTCCTGATAGTTAAAGGGGTTCTCTGGGCTGCAGATATCCTCTGGATGGGTCATCAGATCGGTGGGATCTCCCTGCCGATCAGCTGTATTGGGCAGCACTGGAGGCAGACAGCGCCATGTGTTGTAGTGGCCGTGGTAGGTACTGCAGGTCCCAGAAACGATGAAAGGTCACCTAAACAGCTGACCAGTGCGGGTGACGGGCACCGGACTCCCACCGATCTGATATTGATGCATCAGCTGGACAACCCCTTTAATTTAACGCAGTTGGCACTTAATTTGGGTCCCTGTGGTGCAGATTAACCCCTTAATGACGTCACTATTTTGTTTGTCGGACATTCATTTTTTTCCACGATTTTTGCAGAAAGCGTATGTAACGTTTATTCTATTTTTATACATATCTGTATAATTTTAGGCATATTTTATGGGCAGTAGGTGGGGGAGACATGAAGCACCGAGGGGGGCGCAGCACTCTCCCGTTCTTACCGTCATCTTTACATCAGGTTTTGACACCATTTTTTTTTAATTAAAGGAAAATATTTTTGCCAAAAGTTGTTCAAAACTGTAAATTTTAAATGCATTCTTGGGGTCCTCGCCCATACAGTGTACCTGCTGTGTAGGGGCGCCCCCCCCCCCCCCCTTATCTCTCCTAGCGTCGGTGGGTCGGGGCCGTCTGCGCGGGGTCGGTAAATACGGATTGTGTATTAGGCGTCTGGACAGAGGTGACAAATGCTTATCCTTTGATCAGACAAACACCTCACCTGAGGCCGCGTCCATTGTGTCCTCCTCCATTATCTGGAGAAGACCTCTGGGCGAGGGGCCGGGCTCTGTAGGAGGCCACTCATGGAAACGTCCCACTGATCGTCCCCTGTGTGGACGACCCTATTATATCTGCTCCTGGGAAAGCTGGGTGAATAGCATTAGCATTTCTGACCAGTGGATGGCGCGTCCTGTAGTGTCCTGTGGCTGTAATAGATGTGAAAGATACCGCCTATACCGTATGATAGTGCTTGGTCCACCGCGCTCAGGACTCCAGGAAAGCTGAGTGCCGCACTGAAATAGAGGCCATGTTTTCCATTCAGCTTTCCTGGAGTCCAGAGTGGAGCATTTACTCATCTATGTAACAGCAATAGATCTATCACTATAGAGCGGTAATAGATGTATCACTATATAGCGGTAATAGATGTATCACTATACAGCGGTAATAGATGTATCACTATAGAGCGGTAATAGATGTATCACTATGTAGCGGTAATAGATGTATCACTATAGAGCGGTAATAGATGTATCACTATACAGCGGTAATAGATGTATCACTATAGAGCGGTAATAGATGTATCACTATATAGCGGTAATAGATGTATCACTATAGAGCGGTAATAGATGTATCACTATAGAGCGGTAATAGATGTATCACTATGTAGCGGTAATAGATGTATCACTATAGAGCGGTAATAGATGTATCACTATATAGCGGTAATAGATGTATCACTATAGAGCGGTAATAGATGTATCACTATAGAGCGGTAATAGATGTATCACTATAGAGCGGTAATAGATGTATCACTATAGAGCGGTAATAGATGTATCACTATAGAGCGGTAATAGATGTATCACTATAGAGCGGTAATAGATGTATCACTATAGAGCGGTAATAGATGTATCACTATAGAGCGGTAATAGATGTATCACTATAGAGCGGTAATAGATGTATCACTATAGAGCGGTAATAGATGTATCACTATAGAGCGGTAATAGATGTATCACTATAGAGCGGTAATAGATGTATCACTATAGAGTGGTAATAGATGTATCACTATAGAGCGGTAATAGATGTATCACTATAGAGCGGTAATAGATGTATCACTATAGAGCGGTAATAGATGTATCACTATGTAGCGGTAATAGATGTATCACTATAGAGCGGTAATAGATGTTTCACTATAGAGCGGTAATAGATGTATCACTATAGAGCGGTAATAGATGTATCACTATAGAGCGGTAATAGATGTATCACTATAGAGCGGTAATGGATGTATCACTATAGAGCGGTAATAGATGTATCACTATAGAGCGGTAATAGATGTATCACTATAGAGCGGTAATAGATGTATCACTATAGAGCGGTAATAGATGTATCACTATAGAGCGGTAATAGATGTATCACTATGTAGCGGTAATAGATGTATCACTATAGAGCGGTAATAGATGTATCACTATAGAGCGGTAATAGATGTATCACTATAGAGCGGTAATAGATGTATCAGTATGTAGCGGTAATAGATGTTTCACTATAGAGCGGTAATAGATGTATCACTATAGAGCGGTAATAGATGTATCACTATAGAGCGGTAATAGATGTATCAGTATGTAGCGGTAATAGATGTTTCACTATAGAGCGGTAATAGATGTATCACTATAGAGCGGTAATAGATGTATCACTATAGAGCGGTAATAGATGTATCACTATAGAGCGGTAATAGATGTATCACTATAGAGCGGTAATAGATGTATCACTATATAGCGGTAATAGATGTATCACTATAGAGCGGTAATAGATGTATCACTATGTAGCGGTAATAGATGTTTCACTATATAGCGGTAATAGATGTTTCACTATATAGCGGTAATAGATGTTTCACTATAGAGCAGTAATAGATGTATCACTATAGAGCGGTAATAGATGTATCACTATAGAGCGGTAATAGATGTATCACTATAGAGCGGTAATAGATGTATAGCTATAGAGCGGTAATAGATGTAGCGGTAATAGATGTATCACTATAGAGCGGTAATAGATGTATCACTATAGAGCGGTAATAGATGTATCACTATAGAGCGGTAATAGATGTATCACTATATAGCGGTAATAGATGTAGCGGTAATAGATGTATCACTATAGAGCGGTAATAGATGTATCACTATAGAGCGGTAATAGATGTATCACTATAGAGCGGTAATAGATGTATCACTATAGAGCGGTAATAGATGTATCACTATGTAGCGGTAATAGATGTATCACTATAGAGCGGTAATAGATGTATCACTATAGAGCGGTAATAGATGTATCACTATAGAGCGGTAATAGATGTATCAGTATGTAGCGGTAATAGATGTTTCACTATAGAGCGGTAATAGATGTATCACTATAGAGCGGTAATAGATGTATCACTATAGAGCGGTAATAGATGTATCAGTATGTAGCGGTAATAGATGTTTCACTATAGAGCGGTAATAGATGTATCACTATAGAGCGGTAATAGATGTATCACTATAGAGCGGTAATAGATGTATCACTATAGAGCGGTAATAGATGTATCACTATAGAGCGGTAATAGATGTATCACTATATAGCGGTAATAGATGTATCACTATAGAGCGGTAATAGATGTATCACTATGTAGCGGTAATAGATGTTTCACTATATAGCGGTAATAGATGTTTCACTATATAGCGGTAATAGATGTTTCACTATAGAGCGGTAATAGATGTATCACTATAGAGCGGTAATAGATGTATCACTATAGAGCGGTAATAGATGTATCACTATAGAGCGGTAATAGATGTATAGCTATAGAGCGGTAATAGATGTAGCGGTAATAGATGTATCACTATAGAGCGGTAATAGATGTATCACTATAGAGCGGTAATAGATGTATCACTATAGAGCGGTAATAGATGTATCACTATAGAGCGGTAATAGATGTATCACTATAGAGCGGTAATAGATGTATCACTATAGAGCGGTAATAGATGTAGCGGTAATAGATGTATCACTATAGAGCGGTAATAGATGTATCACTATAGAGTGCGGTAATAGATGTATCACTATAGAGCGGTAATAGATGTATCACTATAGAGCGGTAATAGATGTATCACTATAGAGCGGTAATAGATGTATCACTATAGAGCGGTATCACTATGTAGCGGTAATAGATGTATCACTATGTAGCGGTAATAGATGTATCACTATAGAGCGGTAATAGATGTATCACTATAGAGCGGTAATAGATGTATCACTATAGAGCGGTAATAGATGTATCACTATAGAGCGGTATCACTATGTAGCGGTAATAGATGTATCACTATGTAGCGGTAATAGATGTATCACTATAGAGCGGTAATAGATGTATCACTATAGAGCGGTAATAGATGTATCGCTATAGAGCGGTAATAGATGTATCACTATAGAGCGGTAATAGATGTATCACTATAGAGCGGTATCACTATGTAGCGGTAATAGATGTATCACTATGTAGCGGTAATAGATGTATCGCTATAGAGCGGTAATAGATGTATCGCTATAGAGCGGTAATAGATGTATCGCTATAGAGCGGTAATAGATGTATCACTATAGAGCGGTATCACTATGTAGCGGTAATAGATGTATCACTATAGAGCGGTATCACTATGTAGCGGTAATAGATGTATCACTATAGAGCGGTATCACTATGTAGCGGTAATAGATGTATCACTATAGAGCGGTAATAGATGTATCGCTATAGAGCGGTAATAGATGTATCACTATGTAGCGGTAATAGATGTATCACTATGTAGCGGTAATAGATGTATCACTATGTAGCGGTAATAGATGTATCACTATAGAGCGGTAATAGATGTATCACTAAAGAGCGGTAATAGATGTATCACTATGTAGCGGTAATAGATGTATCACTATAGAGCGGTAATAGATGTATCACTATAGAGCGGTAATAGATGTATCACTATAGAGCGGTAATAGATGTATCACTAAAGAGCGGTAATAGATGTATCACTATAGAGCGGTAATAGATGTATCACTATGTAGCGGTAATAGATGTATCACTATAGAGCGGTATCACTATGTAGCGGTAATAGATGTATCAGTATGTAGCGGTAATAGATGTATCACTATAGAGCGGTAATAGATGTATCACTATAGAGCGGTAATAGATGTGTCACTATATAGCGGTAATAGATGTATCACTATAGAGCGGTAATAGATGTATCACTATAGAGCGGTAATAGATGTATCACTATAGAGCGGTAATAGATGTATCACTATAGAGCGGTAATAGATGTATCACTATAGAGCGGTAATAGATGTGTCACTATATAGCGGTAATAGATGTATCACTATAGAGCGGTAATAGATGTATCACTATAGAGCGGTAATAGATGTATCACTATAGAGCGGTAATAGATGTATCACTATGTAGCGGTAATAGATGTATCACTATAGAGCGGTAATAGATGTATCACTATAGAGCGGTAATAGATGTATCACTATAGAGCGGTAATAGATGTATCACTATAGAGCGGTAATAGATGTATCACTATGTAGCGGTAATAGATGTATCACTATAGAGCGGTATCACTATGTAGCGGTAATAGATGTATCACTATGTAGCGGTAATAGATGTATCACTATAGAGCGGTAATAGATGTATCACTATAGAGCGGTAATAGATGTATCACTATAGAGCGGTAATAGATGTATCACTATAGAGCGGTAATAGATGTATCACTATAGAGCGGTAATAGATGTATCACTATAGAGCGGTAATAGATGTATCACTATGTAGCGGTAATAGATGTATCACTATAGAGCGGTAATAGATGTATCACTATGTAGCGGTAATAGATGTATCACTATAGAGCGGTAATAGATGTATCACTATGTAGCGGTAATAGATGTATCACTATAGAGCGGTAATAGATGTATCACTATAGAGCGGTAATAGATGTATCACTATGTAGCGGTAATAGATGTTTCACTATAGAGCGGTAATAGATGTATCACTATAGAGCGGTAATAGATGTATCACTATAGAGCGGTATCACTATGTAGCGGTAATAGATGTATCACTATGTAGCGGTAATAGATGTATCACTATGTAGTGGTGAGGGATGTTTCTCTACATAATTTGGCCACTAGAGGCAGCACTCGGACTATTCTGGACCCCGATACGAGGCCTCCGCCGCCTCCTGGGCTCTTTCGCTATTGTGCCCCAGTGAAAAGCACAGAGGGAATAGAGAGCTGACATTTAACCACTGCCGGGCCGGACCCTTTTGGTTTGACATGTTTACAAAACACAGCCCTGACGCCCCCTCCCTGCCCCCGTCTATGGGGGGCAGCCTGTTCCTCCAGCCATCTGCCCTGTTTCAGAGAACCTGTCCCCGGCCTCATTACCATCTGTACAGGCTCCATGTCCACCTATTGAGCCGGAGGAAAGAGGCTTGTTTGCTCAGTTTTGGGGATGGAGGTGTGATGTGTTAACGAAGGCCGGACCCCCGCAGCTTCTCCAGCCAGATATAGCCATCGTCCCAAATATACAAAACTAATTGCTTCATGGCACCAATATTGTGTTCCCGAGTCTTCAGCGAGCGCATTAACATCTGAGTGCAATCAGCGAGAGGCGGCAGCCATGTCAGCCGAGCCAACACTGCCGGGCGGGGTGTTCACTACGTGGGGTGGGGGGGCACTACGTGGTACAAGGTGAGCACGGCTTGGGGCAGGGGGGGCACTACGTGTGGTGGGGGGCACTACGTGGGACAAGGGGAGCATGGCTTGGGGCAGGGGGGCACTACATGGGGTGGGGAGCACTATGTGGTACAAGGGGAGCATGGCTTGGGGCAGGGGGCACTACGTGGGGTGGGGGGGCACTACGTGGGACAAGGGGAGCATGGCTTGGGGCAGGGGGGCACTACATGGGGTGGGGGGGCACTACGTGGTACAAGGGGAGCATGGCTTGGGGCAGGGGGGCACTACGTGGGGTGGGGGGGCACTACGTGGTACAAGGTGAGCACGGCTTGGGGCAGGGGGGCACTACGTGGGGTGGGGGGCACTACGTGGGACAAGGGGAGCATGGCTTGGGGCAGGGGGGCACTACGTGGTACAAGGGGAGCACGGCTTGGGGCAGGGGGGCACTACGTGGGGTGGGGGGGCACTACGTGGGCGAGGGGAGCACGGCTTGGGGCAGGGGGGCACTACGTGGGGTGGGGGGCACTACTTGGGGCAGGAGGGCACTACGTGAGCGAGGGGGGCACGGCTTGGGGCAGGGGGGCTATACTTGTCAGGTGATCTTTCACTGTGCGGTCAGGGCTATACTTGGGGCAATACTTGCACAGGGGTCTTTGCAGGGACAGACGTATAATTGGGGTATCAGGACGATGCCTGCTTTGGGGTCTTTACTTGGGGGAGCATTGGGGGGTGCAGGGTGATACTTGGGAGAAGGGGTCTGTATTTGCTGCTTTTTTTCATGGGGGGCACCACTTTACTCAGGACATCGAGGCACAGGGCACTTTACTCCGGTCTTGAACACGGCAGCCAATAGCGAATTCCTTTCTGAATTCCCTGAGACAGGAGACGCCTCGTGCCTCGCTGCCATTACCGGCCCAGCCCCCGTCGCCATAGGTGCCACCGCAGCGCTCGGAGCTATGTGCCAGCATCTTGTGACGGGGTGGTCAGAACAAGCTATATAATGTTTTATGGCTGCTTGCTGAGCTCTTCCTCATCACAGATGCTTTACTGCCAGCGAACTCCATTCACTGCTCCTCTCAGTTTTATTACCTTCCACTTCCTCTGCTCAGAGTCTCTATAACTTGTGCTCTCCACCTGCTCTGATCCCGGACAGCATCCTGCAAAGATGCTTGGCAGCAGGGTTCACACATGGCGGGGGCAGGGAAGCGACAACTACTCTATGCCTATATCATGTCCATAGCAGCAGTTGTCACTTAAAGGGGAGCTCCGGTGAGCAGGCCCGAGCTCAGCAGCGGAGATGCTGGTAACTCATCGACATGTCTGTGCTCCAGTGTTGTTTCCAGTGCACTTTAGAGAGGGCAAGATGGCTGCCACTTCCCATCGTTGCAACTGCCAGGGCATAATGGGAGTTGTAGTTTTTCAGCAGGTTGGGTGTGCGGGTGAAGTTCATTGTAGGACCCCCATTTCTGATTCTGTTATCATCCCTGCCAGTAATGGGCTGCATCCTTTAATAATTGGGGGGGTTGTGGGGTGCGGACGGGGCAGACCCTTCGCCATCTTTTATCCTTGTCTTCTATGATCTAGACCAATACATCCTGACATGCAGGCACCACCTGCCCGGGCCTTTTGTGGTGGTCTCTGCTGGAGATGGTCCCTTCGTTTTCTTCTACAATGAGGCCATTCACCATTGACAGGGACACACGGTGACTTTTAACCCTTTCATCTGACTGCTCTTGAGCAGCCTGACACCTAATCTGAAAGCTCAGGAATGGTGACCGCGCCTGCGGGTCAACGAGGCGTGACTGAGGACCTCGTAGGGTAGTCATGCTATTTTTCATTATCGGGGGGGGGGCATTCATCTGCTATCACCTGTCTAAAAAATGTAACTAACCTGCCCAATGTCAAGGCCCCTTTAAGAAAGCCATTAGCAGTAGAAGTAGCTGTTGGTATAACGGAGGCATGAGGCGCGTCGTCCCTCCTGCCTCAGTGACCTCATCAATGCCTACATTGAAGAAGACCGGTCACAGTGGTGAAAGCTACGAGGAACCGCGTCATCCAGCGCATGGATTTACCAGTTTATGACGGGATCCTATAGACGTGTTAATCTTGTTTACTGCTGCATCGTTACGTTTTTCTTTTTAGATTATTATATATCCACTTTTTTCTTTCTTTTTCCTTTGTGTTTCAGTGAAGGTGAGCGGCCAAGAAGAAGCCGTCATCGACTACCTGGCCTCCATGCTGGTGAAGCAGAACCCGCCACACGCAGACTTTGCACAAGGTCAGTGACGTGTGGTCATAGAAAAAATACAAAAAACACACCAAAGATGGCATCGCTTTAGCCATCCTGAAGTGTCTTCCTGTGTGGATAATATCTACTAAAGAGCTCTGGTTGCTGTCAGTGAATGAGGGCTCGCTGCCATTGTATCCAGTCTAGACAGTCCTGCGCAGAAACCTCCTTGCCCACCCATGATCACCTATTTAAATCCATATGTGCTGAGTGATACCTCCCTATGAGGGTCCATCCATGCGTCCGTATGTGTTTTGCAGATCCGCAAAACACGGAAACCGGCAATGTGCGTTCCGCATTTTGCGTAGAGCGCACATCGCCGGCACTCTCATAGAAAATGCATTTTCTTGTCTGCAATTGCGGACAAGAATAGGACATGTTCTATTTTTTTGCGGATGCGGACAGCACATTCCGGCCCCATTGAAAATGAACGGGTCCGCACCTGTTCCTCAAAATTGCAGAACTGATGCGGACGTGTGAATGGACCCCAATACTGATGGCCTTTAGGGTTAGTGACGCCATTAATCTCTATGGGACAGCTGCAGAACGCTGTATTATAGAAATGGGTGGGGCAGCAGTGCTAATGCTCCAGTCTGATGGGACCCCACGTTCTTGGCGTTGGTGGGGGCTCCAGTGGTTGGACCCCCACGAACAGCTAGTTTTCTCCTAGCCTGTGGATAGGGGATACATTTTAAGCTTGCACTGGTTCACTATTATCCAGGCCTAGTGTGCCCATCTGCCTTCAGAGATGGTGGTTGGCTGAACAGCTCTGTAGCCCTATTGAGTCTCAGGGCACCCGTTACCTGTGGGCGCCAGATTGATGCACGAACCCCCCACTTTAATTTTGCAGAAGAAGGATGAGGAACATCAGGACAATTAGCTATAAAGTCAAGAGGCAGAGATTGGAGGAGCACTCCTCAGTTCCTGGTCCCATCATGAATGCAGAGTGACTCACTCGGGGAAGCCAGGCAGTGCATTTACCCCACACTGTGACTAAGTCTTCTGTTTTTTTGCTCGGCCGCCTCCATCTAATCCATTTTCATAATGAAAAATAACTTTTCAGAAAAAGGTTAAATGAAGGGGGAGAAGTTGTTTACAGACTTGGAATATCCCTTTTTTACTGTTTTTGCTGCGGCTGCAACCACCGGCAGCTGCTTAAGACGGTTTCTAGGTCTCTTATGCTGCGGTCAGTCCCAGTTTTTAAGAAACTCTGCCCCGAAATTCACAGGATTCAGTGGGGAAATATTCTGCTGCATATCTGACCTATGTGGACTTACCCTTTAAGAGGTGTTCCCACTAACAGCACTCACTGGCTGTCCGCAGGATAGGGAATACGTTTCTGATCTATGGGGGTTCGACTGCTGGAACCCCCAGTCATCACGAAAATGGAGGTCCCTACTAGAATGCCTAACCACCGCTCCATTCCCTTCTGTGGGACTACCAGAGATGGCGTGAGCGGTGGTCATCGTGCGCATCACGACTCGGTTCTCATAGGGACTTTCCGGACCACTGTTTTTGTGATTGCAGGGGGGTCCCATCGATCAGGCACATTTAGGGGATAACTGTTTATAAGAAGAAGGTGAGCAGCGATGTCTCCAAATCTCTTTAAATCTTTTCTCTTTCATCTCCTCAGTGAACAGCACACCATCCCAGGCTCCACCGCCTCCCAATCCACCGCTGGAAAAGGGACCATCAGGACGAAGTCACATACCGGGGGCGCCTAGAACAACCGCACGACCTCCCAATGATGCCGTGCTGCTAGGTACGAGTCTCATCTTGACTGAGTTTTCAGGAAAGCTGGGTGGCAAACAATATGGCTGCCATTGCCAGATAGGTTGTCACCCAGCTTTGCCAAACTCCTGAGAATATATATATAAAACTTCATTTACAAATGAAGGAATTTCCACTGGTCGCGGTAAGTTTCCGTTCAGAGACCCCCCCCCCTCCCCATTCCCCACAACACGCGTTGAACTTGCTGGATGAAGGACCCGGGAAGTGTTCAGTGCGCTTTTCATGGCTCATTATAAAGGCCTTGTTAATCCATCTTCAAACAGCCATTGTGTCCCCTCTGCATAACCTTGCCTGTTTTGTTCAAGTTTCCAGTCAAAGGCAGAGACCCCAGGAGAGGATGAGAGGGACAATAGAGCAATTAAGTCTGGGAAGAGCCAGGATGGCCGCCTGGGCGGAGAACAATAGCCCCAGCGGAGAGCCCATCGCCCGGTCACTGCGGGGCCTCACTCCCTCTCCCCTTGTCTTCACCTTTAGTTCCACAATAGAAGCCACCCGACAACATTATCTAATGACGGTTTAATTTACACCACACGTGACGAGTGATCCGGCATCCAATATGGCTGCCGTCACGTCCAGCTTCCCTGGAGTCTAGAATGTCATATCTGCCCAGAGGGAGCAGCAGGAATTCTAGTTGGTTACTGGCAATTACAGGACTATTGCTGGTGTGGGTATTAACCTTTTACTCTCCGTATCCTTACAGGTGTGGTGGTGGCCTGTGCGGTTGCCGGTCTCGTGGCTTTGATTGTCGCTGGCGCATGCTGGTGCAGGTAATCTAAACATTGCTGGGGCGGGCAGGGGGAGCAGCAGACCTTAGATTTAGCAGTCAGTGCGACCATTCTTGATTATTCAGTGAAATCATTTTTTCGAAGCTAAAGGTAAAGCTGGGTTTACACGGCCCAATGTTCCTGTAATGTGCCCGTCTCCAGGTGCCGCAGATCACCCGACGAACGAGCAATACGCTTGTTGAGCAATACCCTCATAGAGATGCGTTTGCTCATGTGTCATCTATACATGGGGCATTGATCAGGTGCAGCCGGTGTAAGAGGGCATTTACTGTGTGGCCACCTTTCTATAGTCCTTACCTGGTCATTCCTGCACATCATGTACTGATTATCGTAAGGCAAGGACAACGCTTGCATTTCCCTCCGTCGGCCCATGTGAAAGGTCCTTCTGTCCGCCTGACCTGGCCGCCAAAAACTGGTTGAACGTCTATGAGGCCTGTTCTGAGTTGCAGGGTGTCAGGCTGATGTTGCGCACAGGAACCTGTACTCCAGTGCTAATTCTTTGTACTTATTCCTCTCTAGGATGCGAAAGGATATAAAGTTGGCAGAACGGACAGACTACCCCGCGTACAAGCAGTCTCCTCCCCCGCCATATGAGAAGTCGTCGGTATGTCACAGAACATAAAACTCGCCCTCTTCTGTCATGTTATATCTGTTTCTGGGAAAGCTGGGTGACATTATGGCTGCTATTGCAGCTTCCAAACATGTCGTCACCTCTGGCATCCTCTATGCCTCCATTTATCAAGGCAGATCTGCCATTCAGGAAAGCTGGGTATGGGACTGCTCTGGACAGACGGACGACTTGTTGCCATTTGCTTTTCTTTTTCTAATTTTCTAATTTTGTTCTCGCTTTCAGCCCGGTGATAAAAAATTGGCCCAAAATGCCCAAATGTATCACTACCAACACCAGAAGCAGCAGATGATCTCGATGGAGAAGTGAGTACTACTGTAATAATGTGGACACGGTGGGTGTGGCCTGTAGTCATGTGACCCATAAATTATTATTATATTTTTTTTTTTTAAAGAAATAAAGATGAGCTGAAACACCCGGATTCTGCCGTCACATCAGACGAGGAGAACGAGGATGGAGACTTCACAGTATACGAGTGCCCAGGATTAGCCCCAGTAAGTACTATCTGCAGTAAGGGTGGTCACCCTGCCTTAGCACAATTCTGAATGGCAAGTCTAGTGATGCACATGATCCTACTTTGCCATAGACTTATCTTCACCCATATTCAAAGGGGTTGTCCACTTCTTTATCAGTGATGGCTTATCCTCAAGATAGGCCATCACTGACTGATCGGCGGGGGGTCCAACACCCTGCACCCCAGCTGATCGTCTGTTCTGCAGCAGCTCCTGCAGATCACTGGGGGTCTGATCCTGCAGATCACTGGGGGTCTGATCCTGCAGATCATTAGGAGGCTGCAGATGTCACTGGAGGTTAAATGGATCGTGTCACTTCAGCAAATAGCATTTATCATGTAGAGGAAGTTAATACAAGGCACTTACTAATATATAGTGATTGTTCATATTGCCTCCTTTGCTGGCTGGATTCATTTGTCCGTCACATTATACACTGCTTGTTTCCATGGTTATGACCACCCTGCAATCCATCAGGGGTGGTCGTGCTTGCACACTATAGGATAAAGCACTAGCCTATGTGAGCTCCCACTGTCCCGGCCACCAGAGAGGCCGATGCTTTTTCCTATAGTGTGCAAGCACGACCACCACTGATGGATTGCAGGGTGGTCGTAACCATGAAAACAAGCAGTGTATAATGTGATGGAAAAATGAATCCTGCCAGCAAAGGAAGCAATATGAATAATCACAATATATTAGTAAGTGCCTTGTATTAACTTTCTCTACATGATACATGCCACTTGCTGAAGCGACACAACCCCTTTAAGTGAGCACAGCGGCTTCTTCAATCAGTTAAGGTGCAGAAAGTCGGACCCCCGCGATCTGATCAGATGTTAGGAAAGGCCATCAATCCCAGATAGCCCCTTTTAAGCACTATGCAAGGGCTTGTGTCCAGCTGTATGTATAGGATTCAGCTATGTAGTACAGGGACCCCGGCAGGGAAGGCTTGTTAATAGGGGTTGTAATCCTGTTTGACAGCAGCGGTCCTCCGGGGGGACTGGGTGTGATGGAAGCACATGACTTCACATGGGGGGTCATACTCTGCCAGCACACGTATATGTAATGCCTTCCTCCAAGAGATCAGGTGGCAGCCCCTGGAGTCTTTTTATCATGAAGGGGGCTATCTACATACATACTAAATGGGTAGAAGTAAAACATTTTAATATGCAGCAAGCTTCTTCTGTAGGTTGTATCCTTTACATCCGTCTCAGCGGAAAGCCCTGTGTAGTAGACGTGAAGGACGTAATGAATGGCTCACACTCCATTACCCGTCCATTATTACCGCTCCTATATGTTGTAGAATCCCCTGCGCTGCCTATCAGTTTAGTGGCGGCGTCGTACAGTCGCTGTATAATTATACCATTTGCCAGTGGGCGTAGCGTGCGATATTAAACAACCTTCATCATATAACATTACGGGATAAAAGCTTTGCCATCACCGCTGCTTGTTTGCAAGCTGCCCCAGTATGATAGATCCTTTCAGAAAACAATGCCGCCATTGATGAGCCTTGTTACAAGGTAAAGTGTTACAGACACAAGGCCTCCACGGGGGGCTCCCAGTGAAAGCTTTCAATGTGCGGCTATGACGGCCAGGGCTCAGATGAAGCCTGTCAGAGGCTCTTTGCTGTTTTGTCCTCGGGATTAGCTACCAGTTCCTGTTCTTACCCCTCTGTTTAACATATGCTCTGTTCGTCTGCGCCGTCTCCAGCAGAATCGTGCTGTTAACCTTCTGAGTGGGGTAGCCATAGAAGTGCAACAGGGATTGGCACCCCCGACCTTTTAAGGAGGGTGCTGCCAGGGGGAAATCCTATATGGGGTGCAGTAGGAACTGGAACCTCTAACCTCATAGGCCCCACTACAGGAGGCAGAGGGAGCAGTAAGAACTGAGCGCCATGCCATGAGAAGCCCATAGTTACAGGTGGGGGCATAGTTGGTGCAAAGGATGCAGAAGGGCCCTGACTCAGACCAACAAAGAATAGAAGGGCCACAAGCGGACGGTGCCAGTGGCCTAGCAATAGAGGTCCCAGAGGCATCCAGATCCTGTCTTATTCACAGAGTGAGAGCTCCCCCGTCTGTCACATCCACATGCCGCTCATACAGTCAGGGGCGGATTGGCCATAGACTCCACAGGGAAATTTCCCGGTTGGCCGATGCCCAGGGGGGCCACTCAAGCCCTCTTGATGGCTGCAGGCCAGGTATATAATAATCTGATGCTCAACGGTCGCGGTGCCCTCTGAACTCAACTGTACTACAGACCTCATGACGGTGATACAGTTGAATACTGTGGCTGGGGCAGTGGTATTTTGTGCTGTCCTGCAGTACTTGGTTCTTATTCTGTGCTGCACTATGGTATTGCAGGCCTCGCTTACTTCGGTAAACCCCCGCTTACTTGTTTTGGCCCGTTTTCTGTCAGTTTGAACCCACCTACAAATGGGCCAGTTTAAGTTTCCAGTCGGCCCCGCATACAATATATAGAAAGTGATCGTCCAGATTTTGTATTAACGTCCTAGGTCAGGCATGCTCAACCTGCTGTTGTAAAACTACAACTCCTACAATGCACTGCTGTAGGCTGTTCAGGCATGCTGGGAGTTTGTAGTTTTGCAACAGCTGGAGGGCCGCAGGTGAGCATGCCTGTCCTAGGTGATACCTGATGGCCCCTGACTTGACTTTCTTTTTCAGACAGGCGAAATGGAGGTAAAAAACCCGCTCTTTGACGACTCCTCCCTGCACCACCCGACCAACGGCCCGCATTAGACACCTCCTCCTGCAGACTCGTATCCAAACCAAACCCAGTTCCGGAAAAAATTGCTCAAGACGTGAACCAAACCAGAGATTTTACTGAGTATGATCAACCATTCTTTTTTTTTTTTTTTAAGTTTTGCAAAAAGACTATTTTCCGCCTTCCTTCTCCACTCACGGGGACGAAAGCAAGACTGTTAAGCCAGCGACGGACACATCGTCTGGATACTCCGACCACTGTCTATTTTTTCAGCTTTTATTTCAATCTTCCCTGAGGAACGTGGGATCGTCACGGCAGCGAGGGCCACTTCGGACTAGAACTGGTTGTCCTATAGGTGCACAGAGCCAGTCTGCAGCTCGGCAGCTGCTCATTCATACCAGTTCTCTTGTCCGGAGCCCAAGAAGATGATTGTTACTTCCCTAATTGACATTTGCACTTTTATAAGCATAATGTTGTTATGTAACCCTATAGATATATACCTTGTATCCGTTACTCGCCTGGCCTTTAAAGCCATACTCCCTTCATGGTTTACGTCGCTGTCTATTTTGTCCAGAAAATAGGCCTTTACGGGAAGAAGAAAAAAAATTATATATTCTTGATATATTTGGTAGCAGGATGATAAGATAATTCTAGGCCTTAATAGTGTAATCTGCTTAAAGGGGTAGACTCCGCTCTCTTCTGACTGCCAGGTCCCTTGTCAGAATATAGCAATGTGGAAACGTCTGACCTCACATACGTGTGCGCACATCTGTGTGGGGCGTGTACTAGGGGACATATGGGTAGAAGCAGGTGAAGTTTCGCTGCCCCTTTACGGTTCAGTGTGTCAGGCCATAAACATTAGACGAAAGTGGCCATTTTTGCTTAGATCGGCCGGTTCTCTAATGCAGTGTTTCCCAACCAGTGTGCCTCCAGCTGTTGCCAAAGGCTGTCCGGACATGCTGGCAGTTGTAGTTTTGCAACAGCTGGAGGCACACTGGTTGGTAAACACTGCTCTAATGTGTATGGGGGTGCCGTGACTCTCCCAGTGTCCGGGGGGATGCCCAACTTTTTCATTTTCATGGAGATGAGCTGCATCCAGATATTTCTAGCAGAGGCTTATCCTTCTCTCTCATGCATGCTTGGCTGAGGCCTGACGTACCTATCTAAGGTGCATGGCCACCTATCGGACAGTGCAGTAGATAGCGAGCGCTAGATTACTGTGCATCATAGCAGTCCTATGCATCCCATTCCTATGTGGATGCACAGGGTCTGCGTACTCTTTGCTTAGACCAGGGATGCTCAAACCTGCGGCCCTCCAGCTGTTGTTAAAACTACAAACCCCCACCATGCCCTTCTGTAGGCTGTCTGGTATGATGGGAGTTGTAGCTTTGCAACAGCTGGAGGGCCGCAGGTTGAGCATGCCTGGCTTAGACTAATGTAGGGCAATCCCAGTTGGAGAACACCCTGTTTACCGCCATATGCCCTAATAGGGGGGCACTGGGTCCTCATTGTCACCCTTTTTGGATCATTTCCAATCTATATGACCATCGTGCAACCCTACAAGCACATATATAGGATTAAAGCCGACTCCTGCACCCGCTAGTGGCAGCAGCTCATTTTTAGCCCCGTCCCTGGTGTCATCATGCAAGATTGCATCTGTTGTACCAGAGGTGACCAAATTTTGTGCTGCCACATGCAGCTTGGGGGTGATGGAAGATATTAAAATTGGAGGCCCCCCTTTAAGACCATAGACCTCTGTAGCCTGTGACCCCGATCCTGGACCAGTCCCATGCGTCCTCTGGCTATCGCGTGGGCGTTGACCAAATCTAGCGCTGGTGACAAGGTTTTGTATCTGAATATAAGGTTGCTCAGCAGGGGGCGCTGTTTCTTATCCGTATTGCACTACTTGTAGATTCCACCAATCACAGCTGAGAACGGTGACGATTATTATTATTGTTATTATTTTTTCTTTTTTTTTCTTTGCACAAATTGTAAAATATCAGAGAATTATTCCGTGTGCGTCCGTGTCCTTCCTCTTGCAGATGCTGTTCCGCTCCTGTTTCCTTACCAATATAATTAGACGTTTTATTTATTTTGGTGCATTGGTCTCATTTCTTGGGAAAAGCTGGGTCCGACGGGTGACAACCCCTGACGTCCGCCGCCAACCCTCCTATGGGTGTTACACTAGTTTTGGGTATCCACCTTCAATTTAGGGTCTCAGCTCATACCTGTTGAGTACAGTACAATAGCCCCACAATCGGATAGGAACTCTCTGCATCATAAATCACGATCATGCCGTCAGTTCGGGGAGCCGCGGTCGGTCGGGGATGTGGCCGGCACACGTGTTGTGTCTCCCGAACCGAGCCTGGTACTGTGAATCAGGCCTAAGCGTAGGATGGTTCCCCAGATTTCTCCAGCCCTCGATTTGCACATAGAAGCATAATCTGCACTGCCTGTGTCAGTCACTAACTGTCCTTCTGGCCATTCTGTTCATGAACCAGGAGGCTCAGGCTGAACAGATTTTTATTCAGTCCGTGCCAGAGAGGATAGAGTGATCGCACGGACATTAAATAAATTTTACTTCGCAAACAATTTGAGGGGATTGTCCATCGGCATTGATGGTTTCCTCTAATCCGGCGTCTGATAATCTGGGATGGGGAAATGCTTCTGGTTTCTGATTGCCTCTGACAACTACAAGAGTGCTGACCACGCTTCTGCCATAGGAGCGCATTGAAGTCACATGACCCACAGCCGCCATGGAGCTGCGGATTTTGTGCCTCTGAAGTTCTCTGTGCTTATCAGTGAATGGCCGTCCGATAATCCAGAATATCTGATAATCCATGACCTGTCATTTGATGCCAGAGTATGGGAGGGGGGAGCAGCAATGCATGGATGTAAAGGGGTCGGGACGGACATGACTGTCACAGAAAAGCCACCCTAGTTGTCTCTGTGTATGGATAGCAGACTACAACCCTCACCATCCCCCTCTTCAAGTCCCCAGCACTGAGCATCCTATGGAGACTCATTCAGTCCCGTTCTGCTAAAGTTAATTAAAGTTTTTTTGTGTTTTTATTTTGAAACTTTGTTTCTTTTTGTTTTTGTCCCCAAATTCTAGGAAGAGGAAACCAATTACACCTGTGATCAGTGGCATCTGCATGTGTTTCCACCTGGACCCCCCTCTCCTCTCGCGCCCTGGGGGTCTTCTTTTTTTTTTTTTTTAGTCCCCGGTGAGTCTTCTTTCACATGCTGAAATCTCTTTCCCCTCCCCAAACTCCCAACGCACTCGCCTTGATCTTCATACCCCGATCTTTTTGATGAGAGCTTTAAAGCATTCCTTTAGCGGACTGTCGAGGAATCCGACTCTGGGATCAGATAAATAGATCTTATATTTTCCACACTGTCCCCATATACCTTAAAGGGATCCTCTGACGTCCTAAGTAAAGTGTATTGAAAAGCGCATAGGGCTCTGGAGAATCCCTTTAATTCCTTAGGCCTCTTTCACACGTGCGTTGCGGGAACATGCACGATTTTTCCGCGCGAGTGCAAAACATTGTAATGCGTTTTGCACTCGCGTGAGAAAAAATCACGCATGTTTGGTACCCAAACCCGAACTTCTTCACAGAAGTTCGGGCTTGGGATCGGTGTTCTGTAGATTGTATTATTTTCCCTTATAACATGGTTATAAGGGGAAATTAATAGCATTCTGAATATAGAATGCATAGTAAACTAGGGCTGTAGGGGTTAAAAAAAATTTAACTCGCCTTAATCCACTTGTTCGCGCCGCCGGCTCGCTTCTGTCTTCATCTTTGCTGTGTGCAGGAAAAGGTCTGTGGTGTCGTCACTCCGGTCATCACATGGTCCGTCACATGATCTTTCACCGGAGGAGTGACGTCACCACAGGTCCTTTTCCTGCACACAGCAAAGATGAAGTATATAAAAAAAAAAATTTTTTAACCCCTCCAGCGCTATTTTACTATGCATTCTGTATTAAGAATGCTATTACTTTCCCTTAAACCATGTTATAAGGGGAAATAATAATGATCGGGTCCCCATCCCGATCGTCTCCTAGCAAACCGTGCGTGAAAAATCGCACCGCAATCCGCACTTGCATGCGGATGCTTGCGATTTTCACGCAACCCCATTCACTTCCATGGGGCCTGCGTTGCGCGAAAAACACAGGATATAGAGCATGCTGCGATTTTCACGCAACGCACAAGTGATGCGTGAAAATCAACCCGCTCGTGTGCACAGCCCCATAGAAATGAATGGGTCGGGATTCAGTGCGGGCGCAATGCGTTCAACTCGCGCATCGCATCCGCGCGGAATACTCGCCCGTGTGAAAGGGGCCCTTAAAGGGATACTCCAAGCAAAACGGATACACTGTTTTAGGGTCTAGAGCAGAGCCTAAAGGGGTGGGGCATTACACGGGACCTCTAAATGAACCTATAACTTTAAAGGCATCCTCTGACTGTATAAATAAAGTTTATTGTAGAAACGCATACATTCCTGCAGAATCCCTTTAGTTCCTTAGAGCAGTGTTTCCCAACCAGTGTGCCTCCAGCTGTTGCAAAACTACAACTCCCAGCATGCCGGACAGCCTTTGGCTGTGCGGGCATGCTGGGAGTTGTAGTTTTGCAACAGCTGGAGGCGCCACTGGTTGGAAAGACTGCCTTAGAGGGACACACAGACAAAACAAGTGCATGCTGTTAGGCCTAGGCACCAGACCAGACACCCAAATAGACATGTACCTTTAAAGGGATCCTCTGTCAGTGTAAATAAAGATATTGAAGAATGCATATTATATTGTCCTGGAGAATCCCTTTAATTCCTTATAGAGACAATCCAGGTAAAATAAATGCATCGAGTTAGGCCTAAAGGGGCGGAGCATGACACAGGAATGGGGTCATGCACCGAGTAAAGCAGGAATTCCTTTAAAGGGGAAATCCAACTATAGGTCATGTAAAGAAAAAAACAGGGGGTCCATCGTTTTAAGTGACATGGCCGTTGTAATAAACATTTTTGAAACGATGAGAGTGATTGTCCATGTCGTCCCATTGGCTGGGTGCAATATTTTATGCTAGCACGGTCTGTCTGCTTTTAGGAAAACTGGGTGCTGCCGGAGGTAGTCGCCCACCTCATTTACCCCCTAAACTACCAACATGGCCATCGTTACCTAAAGCCCCCGAATGACCTGTCCCCTGCTCCATGAATGAGCAGAGCCCTTAGGTAGACGTGTCGGTGGCCATATTGGCCATCACCCATCTTTCCCAGACACTGATAAGTTTTTATGGAAATGGCCCTTCATTATAATAAGTGACCACCTACTTTCACTGTTTTTGGCAGTAATGTGGTAATCTCCAGTAAGTCTGTACACGTGACCCACAGGGGTCCGAGGTGGGGCGAGGAAAACAGGACCCAAAACACTGGGGCCTGTGCTGGGGAAATGACTGAATGCAGTCACCCCCCCTCCCCGTCTATTGTGCCCTTTTAATTATGTGTTTTGGGTGGGGAGCCCAAACTACCACAAACAGATCGTCCATGTACAAATGTGTGATGAAACCGGCACCAACCCGAGAAAGGGGCGTCTGGGGGCAAAACTACACTGCGTTGTGCAATGTTTTTTTGTATTTTTTAAAAAGATCAAATTTTTTTTTTTTTTTTTTTTTTTAGAAATGCAATTTTAAAAGGTATTCCAAGATTTTATAACTGATGACCTATCCTCCTGGGACCTCCGCCGATCAGCTGTTTGAGAAGGCATTGGTGCTCCGTCGGCGCCGTGGCCTCCTCGCAGCTTACCTAGAACAGCGCCGTACATTTGTATGGTGGCCGTGCTTGGTATCGCGCTCGGAGCTGAGCTGCTCGTAGACACGCGACTGATGAACGTCGTCGTCACTGGTCTAGGAAAAGCCGCCAGAGCTGATCGGCGGGGGTCCCAGTTTGTCCCACCCCACAGATCAGATTTCTGATCACCTATCTTGAGCATAAGTCATCAGTAGTAAAGTCTCAGAAAACCCCTGTTAAGGTACATTTGAAAATTTGCACGTTTGAAAGTAAATGTGTAAAAAATTATAAAAGTAAATTAGTAAAAATTTGCACATTTTAAAAGTAAATTAGTAAAAAAAAGGCCACATTTTAAAAGAAAATTTGAACATTTTGAAAGTAAATGTGTAAAAAAAAATTGCTAATTTTAAAGGTAAATTAGTAACAATTTGCACATTTTAGAAGTAAATTATTTAAAAAATTTATTTGCACATTTTGAAGTAAATTTGTCCAAAATTTGCACAGCTTTAAAAGTAAATGTGTAAAAATTTACACATTATAAAAGTAAATGTGATAAAATTTGCAGTTTTAAAAGTAAATGTGTCAAATTTGCACATTTTAAAGTAAACTATTCAACATGCTAATTTTAACAGGTATAGTTTTAAAAATGCAAATTGTAAAGGTAGATTTTAAAAAATGCCAAAAAATGTTTTTCATTTCAAGCAAATTTAGTCAAATCAAAATAATTCAATTGGCTGAGTATATAGATATGTGGCCGTCGGGCACCTCTATTCTGGCGGGATGGGTAATGTTCTGTCTGGGGGAGTCTAGACTGGTCAGGCCCCTTGAGCTGGAGCTTCTCCTAAAGACTGTGGAAAAGTCAAAAATGACCCATGCCCCGGATAGAACAACAGTGGGGTGCAGGCATACCCCACCTCACCCTACAAAGTGGAGGATTTTTTGGGGATCATTGGGTGTTGGATCCAGAAATGGGGATACAGTACATGGATGAAGCGTCAATGGCCCAGCAGGTTCAAAGTCACAGGTTTAGGGTCTTGCCTTCAGCCCTGAATGGACGGAGCTCCTGGAATGCGGAGAATCTAGTTTCAAGCTGTTTTGGGTCCTGGGGAGGGGGTCAGCGGGACGGGGGATGGACCTGTGCCTGCTAACAATGAATCAAAGTCCTGGAGGTTTTGTGCCCTCCCAGGCTCCTTTCCCCCTGTGGTGAGCGGAGTAGGGGCTGTCCACAGGGCGCCATCCTTCTCAAGACAATCGGCAAGTCCTCAGATGGTGGCTCATGTGAGACCATAACATGTACCATTACCCAGATGCAAAAATAAACACACCCCTATGGCTGCTCCAACATAACATCCAGCTATCCGGTGGCGGTTCAATATTTTTTTAAGGGTTGAAAAACCGTGAACTAATTAATTGGTGCTCATCCATGGGGGGAGTTAACAACACCCCAACATAGCAGAATATCTCCAAAAAATGGCAGCCCAGTGGGCACTGTGACCCTATGAGCTCTACTCTCGACCTCTTACTGTACACTGGAAAAGTCTTCACACCCCTCTAGAGTGCGGTATTATTTTCACAAGTGGCTGCAGGAGACGGGATTAGACCGGACTGGGAGAATCTGACCTGAGGTAATGTGATTAGGAGGCTTTCAGGTCCTAATAAGGTTACTGGATCACAATCAACAAAGACAAACCTTTAATTAATCTATTTAACCCCCTCATGGCTGGCAGAGCAGAGAAGTCATTCAACGTCAACAACTACGCCAAACTTTATAAAGCCAGTTATACCCCTCCCCCCTCTTATCTCAGCCGGCCTGTCTGACCCACAGGGAAGAGTAAACATGGGCCCGGGGGCTTCTATAAGCCCATTACAAGATTCCCAGGTCTGGGTCCGGCACTTGGTGGGGTCCGTACATAACCCCCTTTACTCATAGGGGAAGGTTTTTCATGTTGGATCCAATAGCGCAGGAAGCGGCCGGGTTCTCCTTCACCTGAGGGTCTGATCACTGCCCCCATCCCATGTCTAAATACCCCCCAGCTATACGTCTGAATGCTGCATGGTTCATATAATATCTACCCTGTCTATACAGCACCACCAGCTTTCATATTGTAACAATTTACAAAACACATTGTGGTATAGACAAAACATACATTTCAAACCATCTGGTATTTATCTACGTATAAAGTATCTATTTCTCTATCTATTATCTTACTCATTTGTATCATCTATTCTATCTCATATCTGAATCTTTCTATCTATCCATATCTCTCTATCTATCTCATATCTGTATCTATCTACTATCTATCTATATATATCAATCATATCTATCTCATATCTATCTATCTATTATCTATCTCATATCTATATATCTATCTATCTCTCTCATATCTATCTCATATCTATCTATCTACTCATATCTCTATCTATTATCTATCTATCTATCTCATATCTATCTATCTACTCATATCTCTATCTATTATCTATCTATCTCATATCTATCTATCTATCTATCTATATCTATCTATCTCATATCTCTATCTATCTATCTATCTATCATCTGTCTGTTTATCTATCTCCTATATATCTTGTATCTATCTATCTATCTATCTATCTATCTCATATCTATATATTATCTATCTACTCATATCTCTATCTACTCATATCTCTATCTATCTATCTATCTATTATCTATCTATCTATCTATCTATCTATCTCATATCTATCTATCTATCTATCTATCTATCCATCTATCTCTCATTAGCACACACATGTGAAGCCTCTCCAGGCACAGGTCACAGCTCTCTACCTGCTGGCAGTAAATGGCTTTATTACATCTAATGTTTAGGAAATGACTCTCATTGGTGATTTGTCGCTGAAGTTTGGGGTCGTAGTCCTGAATGACTGAATATTCATTTGCCTGTGTGTGTACATTCGTGGACCAGTGAGACATTTTACAGTAGATGTTTACCGAGGTAACCTGTTGACCAAAGGTTTGGGGTCCCAGAACACAGGGAGGTTTAACCCCAAGAAGATCACATTACTGGACCACAATCCCCCATTTCCAATCTGTTTACTCTTTCTTTACCCCTATTCATGGTCTCTGGAAGAGGAGTCATTTGTTTGTAAGAGGGCCAATCGCCTAGGAGGTCAATTACCATACCCAGGGGGAGGAGGGGTCTCTGGCTCCTATCTTATTGAATTAGATTAATGCTAAGACAACTGTAAGACAAACACCTTCCAGCAAGGAGGTCTCCTTTCTCAGAGTAGAGATCCACTGGGGACCTGCAGGAAGAAGACATTTTCAAGATCAGACTGCTTTTGCTTCTAGAACCAAGAGCTTTATGGAACTTTCACTAATTTGCAGGTGATCATCTCCTCCACCTTGTCCTCCCTAGGGACCAAAGAGAACTTTTTGCATGGGGCTTTAGGTAAGACAACATTGACCGACTACTCGGTTAATTGCAAATCCAAGGATTAGAAGAAGATGATGAGAGGATCTCCAAGGTCAACTCAACTTGTTAAGTAACTCCACAGCCCTGAGTACAGTGTTGGACATTGAAGTTCCTCTCACCATGTACAACCAACAGACCTTCCAACCCTTCACCCACAGCTCTGGGCTGATGCAAGACGCCAACTGCCAATACAACATGACCGGATACCCTGGCATCAGCCACCACCATCACCAGCCTTTCTTCCCTTTCTCTGCCATGAAATCAGACTATGGTGAACTCAGCGTGCAAGCTGTGGGAGATTGCTCAGCTCAGGTCATGCCCTGGAACCACCTGCCACAATTGGACCCTGCCAGCCAGACCCTAGGCATCCATGGCGGGCAGTTGCAACCAAGAGAGCAGATGTCCAACCAGGTAGACAACAAGAGGAACCCCAAGAGAGAAAGAGAGGAGACATCAGAAATCAAAGCACCTTCTCCAACAGCCAAGTGTAGCCCCCCAACCCCCAATGCCCCCACTGCATCTTACTATAACCAGCCATGGGGTGCTGAAACCTTCTGGCCTTCTACCCCAAATGGTGGCAGTACAACAGCTCCCATCAAGCCTGAAGACAATGGCAAGGCGCAAGGCACCGACCCTGTTCATCAATTGCCTTCTAACCAAAGCCCCAATGCAGCCTTAGAGAGTGGTCTCTCCAGTATGGAGAACAGCAGATGTAGCAGTGCCACCAGCTCAGTGTCCAGTGGCCACAACAACAGCACCCCGAGGAGCATGTCCAGTGGGGGTAGTGAGGGTATCTGCAGCGACAACGAAGAGGTAAGTCTACTGTGGCCATCTCATGCCAACTCTACCACTATACCCATTATCTGACTCCAGTGGCTCCCAAGAAGATATAGAATCTTATGTTTGGTTTGCACCTGATCATGAGGTTCCTGTAGGTTGTAATAAGATTCCTTCGTTAATCAACCTAGAGGTTTTTTTTAATGATATTTGAGGGCATTTGTAAGTATTTTTAAAGATTAAACCAAATTGACCATGTATGATGTTGGACTCTTGGTTGTTGAAATGTCAAGGAGACCGTTGTAGTTGATGAAATTGGGGGTTTTGTTGTACTGATCCCTTATATAGCAATAATGTTTTGGTCTTGTTATATTGAGGAGGCCCATATAGCACTGAACTCTTGGTCTTTTTATATTCAGGTCACCCTGTACAACACTGAACTTTTGGTGTTGTTATATCAGTCACCCTATATAGTACTGAAAACTTGGTCTTGTTATATTGAGGTTACCCTATATAGTACCTAACTGGTGCTCTTTTTGAACTTTTGGTCTTGCTGCATTAAGATGTCTCCATCTTGGTTTTAGATCTTGGTCTTCTTCTATTGAATAGACTCCATCTTGTACTACGCCCGTCTATTGTTCTATTAGGGTAACTCCACCTTCAACCTAACTCTTGATCTTGTAACAATGATTGTGCTCCACCTTGGCCGAGCTCCTGAACTTGCTATATACTGCCGTATTTATAACCTAGCTATACTGTTAAATTGAGTTCTCGAGCTCCAGAACTTGTTGGGTGCCAGAACTTGATCATCTAGACCTGGTCTCCACCTGTGTCTCTCCCTGGCTTTCTGGGCATGCTGGAAGTTTTAATTTAGCAACACTTGGAGGCACACACATCAGAGACCCTGATCCAGACAGTCCCTTATCATGGAGCACACTCCATGTTTTTAGCTTTAAATATTAGACTGAAGGACTCTAATGTGTGTGGGACCATATGTTTTATGTGGAGCTCTACAACTCCAGAACTAATGACTTCCAAAAACATATTCATGTACTCTCAGCTTACATGCGCTCACGATGTCTACATTAGTGATGAACATCTAGATCTGTAGACCTACAAATAACTGAGTTGCCCTTTTCTGCCAGTCTGGTAATAATCGAGCGATTAGTTATACCTAATATTGCTTGCATTACCTCTTGCAGGAAGCTCCAACATCTTCAGAGATGGAACAGTTTGCTAAAGATCTGAAACACAAGAGAATCACCCTGGGGTACACACAAGCAGATGTTGGCTATGCTCTAGGAATCCTTTTTGGTAAGGTCCCATGTCGAGCTATGTCTTGGACAACCTGGCTGGAGATCATTGTTTAAGATCTTGAGAATTTGAAATCTTCTCTTTCGTCTTTCAGGCAAAACCTTCAGTCAGACGACCATCTGTCGCTTTGAGTCCTTACAGTTGAGCTTCAAGAACATGTGCAAGCTGAAGCCATTACTGCGGAGCTGGCTGCATGAGGTGGAGAATAATGAGAATCTGCAAGAGGTTAGTAGACTTTGGGAAAGTTGAGATCCAGTAGGGTTACCACTGACTCTTAGGAACTTCTGGTGGCTAAAACTTACCTAGTAGGTTCATGTTAGTCTCCAGACCCTATTTTCCCACCAATGGATGACGTGAACCTATTCAGAGCACCCTTATAAGTGGGCACCACAACTTAGGGTGATGGAAGCCATCATGAGGGTCATATAGTTCTCACCTGCAAAGAATTGGTGGCTAGGTCATCAAACTATGAGGACTTTAGCACCAACATCAAAAAGTGGTCCTTTGTTCTCGGGTTAGGGGTCCTAGGATGGAGTCAGGAAACCTGAGTAAATGATATGTACAAAAAATTTATTGTCTGTTTTTTTTTTACCCAAAAGATCATTAGTCGGGGGCAGGTCCTGCCACAAGCCCAGAAGAGAAAACACAGAACCAGCATCGAGAATAACGTGAAACGGAGTCTAGAGAACTATTTTTTGCATTGCTCAAAGCCGGGACCACAGGAGATCACCCAGATCGCCAGAGAACTGAACATGGACAAAGACGTAAGTGGTTCTGAAGATTGGATGAATGGACGGATAGATTTTTTTGCCCATTTTTTTCACAGTTTCTGTCTATTTCCCAACAGGTGGTCAGAGTTTGGTTCTGCAATCGCCGACAGAAAGGAAAACGGCAGGTGCACCCCTACCTGAGGGAAAACGGAGGTGAAACCTATGAAGTCGTCCAGTCCCTTTCACCTCCTAACGTGGGGCCCTTCTCCCTGCAGCAGGTGGTGACCTCACAGGGCTTTGCCCCAAACTCCCTGGGTTCTAACCCTGCACTTTATGTGCCTGCCTTCCATAAGAGCGAGGTATTCCCGCACACCGTGCCTCATGGAATGCCCATGGCCAACCACTCGGGCTGAAGTTGTCCCCTCCATGGTCATGACATGTAAAATCTTTATAGCTTCAGAATATAATTTTAGGTATTATTTTTTATGTATGGGGCAGGGTCGGGGAGGGGGGGGGGCACAGAGAATTTGTTGCTGGTGTCACTTGTGTTCATATTTTTGTTTCTCCATTCAGTGTTGTAACTTTGAGGATAAGAAAAACCTGTTGATCTGATAAAGTTTCGTCTTCTACTAATTTGTGGTCATAATTATAGTTGTCAGAAAAAAACACCGACCCAGGGCTGAAAAGCCACCCGTCATTTTTCAATAAAGTACCTCCAGATTGTCCACAATACGTCCACACTTCTCCTCCTACCATATTATGTTTAGGGGTCCTGTCTATGGAGACCTAATACGGGAAGAGGAGGAGAAGTGTGGAGATGCTGAGGACAATCGGGAGCTACCATATTGAAAAATGATGGTTGACTTTTCAGCTGCGGGACATTGTTTTCTTATTTCTGTGACTTGTGTTAAGAGCTTGTTGCTCCACCTCACATCTGCGCTTTTCTTATATATTTACGGCTCTCACTTAGATGACTACCCTTACCTTCTGCCTGCCATCAGTAGTCAAGCTCATCCAACACAACATCCAGGTACAACACCTAACTTTACCGTCTGCTGCTTGGCATTAGTAAACACTGCCGATCAAGGCTTGGTCATAACCAGCTTTATCTTCTGCTGCCTGGCATTTATGGGTTCTCCACATCAGCCATATTATACCCAGCTTTACCTCTAGCAGCCTGGCATTAATAAGCTCTCCACTCCACTTGATTTAACCCTACAATATCCAGATTTACCTCCATCTGCCTGGCATTATTACATTCTCCAGCTTCCTGCCATTAACACATCCTCCACTTTACCAGTCAAGGCTTGGCTTAACCCTACAATCCACAGCTTTACCTCTAGCTTCCTGGCATTAGTATGTTTTTGACTTTACCAGTCAAGGCTTGGCTTAACCCTATTATACCCAGCTTTACCTCCAGCTGTCTGGCATTAGAAAACTCTCCACCTCACCAGCCAAGGATTGGCTTAATCCTACAATCCCCATCTTTCCAATAAATTCTCAAGTTCATCCTTCAAGGTTTGGCTAAGGGTACTTTCACACTAGCGTTGTTAGAATCCGGCAATGGAACTGCCTGCCGGATCCGGCAAGCCGTATACAGACGGATAGCTTTTTTTTCTTGATCCGTTAGACGGATCCGTATTTAAATTTTTTCAAAGATCAGAAGAGAAAATAGTTCCTCCCATATCCCGGCGCATGCGCAGACTAGAAACCCAGATCCAGCGATGCGGCAATTTCCGGAACACTTGGTTATATTGAGGTTACCCTATATGGTACCTAACTGGTGCTCTTTTTGAACTGCATTGAGATGTCTCCATCTTGGTTTTAGATCTTGGTCTTCTTCTATTGAGCAGACACTCGGCATTAAGACATCTCTATGGAAATTAATGCCGGATCCGGTAAGTGCGGTATTGTTCCAGGATTTTGGCTGGAAAAAATACTGCAGCAAGCTGCAGTATTTTATCCAGTCAACTACCGTACAAGGGACATCCTGATGCATACTGAACGGATTGCTTTCCATTCAGAATGTATTAGGACAAAACAGTTGCGTTTTTTTTTTCCCGGTATTGAGACCCTTTACTGGATTTCAATACCAGAAAAGAGTATCACTAGTATGAAAATACCCTTAACCATAACATACTCAGCTTTGCCTCCAGCTGCCTGGCATTAATAAGCTCTCCGCTTCACAGTCAAGACTTGGCTTAGGGCTCATTCAGACGGCCGTATGCTATCCGCAAAAATGCGGATCAGTTTTTTTGCGGATTAGATGCTGACCCATTCACTTCTATGGGGCCCTTTTCTTTTCCACGGTTCTGCAAAACAAATGAAACATGTCCTATACTTGTCCGTGAAAATCAGGACATGGCCCCATTGAAGTCTATGGGTCCGCAAAAATACTGAATGCTATCCGTATTTTTGCGGACAGCATACGGCCGTCTTAATGAGCCTTATTCCCATCTTTACCTCCAGCTGCCTGGCATTAATACTTTTTTAAGTTCATCTCTCCAAGTTTTGGCTTCACTATAAGATACCATACCCCATCTTTCCTTTCTTATATGATATCTCTGTGTATTATGTTTCCATTCTTATCTGTAGATCATACTTTAAATTATTTGACCAGAAGTCAATAGTAGTTACTTTTGTATTTCTTTTTATATGTAAAACTGCCTTTTCTTCCCCCGATCTGTCTCCAAGAGATGATAATTTATGTCCCTGAGTCACTTTATTACTATTTGCACTAAATTGTTCCTTCTACCCGTCCATGACATCACCGATTGTGTCACCTGGAAGGGATAAAGGCTGTTATAACCTGGGGGTGACACTTTTATTTATTCTAAGGTATTGGATTTGTAAGGGGCATTCATGAAATATTGTGCACAGACGACTTACAGGGACCAACCTGATACCAGAGCGCAGCCGGTAGGTTGCTCCGGTTTACTCCTGTGCACCACGTTTCATATGTGCCCTTCACACCCCTGCAGCCCCCCGATCAAAGTGATGCAATTTGTTGGGAAATTAGCATAACGTTTCATGGAAGGCTCCTATATTCAGCCTCTTTCCTGTACTGGGACACTAAAACGCATCGCCAGCTGTGCACACTTGCCTAGTGAACAGTGCTACAGTCTATGCATTTGTCTTGGTTCGGATGTGATCCGTTCACTCTCTCACAAATTTTCCAATTTTCATGCCATAAACTGAACACAGAAATAAAAATATATACGTTGCATTTTGTGTGTGTTGGGGATCGGGCGGGTGGGGGAGGGTTCGGGGAAGGGGAAACTTTGGGAAGGGGCGGCATGGTTTTGTAATATTTCACACACCCCTAAATTAAGAACTTGCCAGTGTTTTTTCCTCCTCAGACACATAAAGATATTTTTTGTTCTAAACACTGATTTTTTTTTTTACTGAAATAAAATTGGAGAAAAAAAATGATATCCTGCGAGCTTCTTGTTGTTTGGTTTTTGGGGGAGTGGGTTGCTTATGAAAAAAATATATATTTTTGAGTTAGGGTCCTGCGCAAATAAATATTAATCCATTGCAGTTTACAAATTGGCCACTAGATGTCAGCACAACAGGTGAAACCTGAGCCTGACCAGTCTTGCTTTCCAGCCTGCTGCAAAGATTTATTTTTAATGGGGAAAATATGAAGCATGATATGTGAAGATGAAGATACACACTGGGGGTAATTTTAAGTAAAGTTTAACACAAAAAAAAAATTATAGCTGCAGCTATGGTCTCTAAGGGTACTGAAATAATATCTAAAATGTGATGACTAGGGATGAGCAAATCGACTTCGAATGAAACATTCGAAGCCGATTCACATAAAACTTAGTTTCAATGCTAAACTGTACGAACTCGGGAAATGGTTTTTTACAGTATAAATCAATTTCTGAAGTTACTATGTGAAAAAATAACTTTGGCTCATCAGAGCCAATACATTCTAATGCTGTATGGAGCGCTCGCTCCGTGCAGTATTGAAACGAGGTTTTATGCGAATCGACTTCGGATGTTTCATCCGAAGTCGATTCGCTCATCCCTAGTGATGACCCCTTTAAATATAACATAGTAACATAGTTTATAAGGCCGAAATAAAAAGCCCTCTGTCCACCCAGTTCGGCCTGTCATCCTGCAAGTTGATCCAGAGGAAGGCAAAAAAAAAACGAGAGGTAGAAGCCAATTTTCCTCACTTTAGGGGAAAAAATGTCTTCCCGACTCCAATCAGGCATCAGAATAACTCCCTGGATCCACGACCCCTCTCTAGTAGCTATAGCCTGTAATATTATTACACTCCAGAAATACATCCAGGCCCCTCCTGAATTCCTTTATTGTACTCACCATCACCACCTCCTCAGGCAGAGAGTTCATAGTCTCACCGCTCTTACCGTAAAGAGTCCATAGTCTCACTGCTCTTACAGTATATAGTCCATAGTCTCACTGCTCTTACAGTAAAGAGTCCACAGTCTCACTGCTCTTACAGTAAAGAGTCCATAGTCTCACTGCTCTTACAGTATAGAGTCCACAGTCTCACTGCTCTTACAGTAAAGAGTCCATAGTCTCACTGCTCTTACAGTAAAGAGTTCCATAGTCTCACTGCTCTTACAGTAAAGAGTCCATAGTCTCACTGCTCTTACAGTAAAGAGTCCACAGTCTCACTGCTCTTACAGTATAGAGTCCATAGTCTCACTGCTCTTACAGTAAAGAGTCCATAGTCTCACTGCTCTTACAGTAAAGAATCCATAGTCTCACTGCTCTTACAGTAAAGAGTCCACAGTCTCACTGCTCTTACAGTAAAGAGTCCACAGTCTCACTGCTCTTACAGTATAGAGTCCATAGTCTCACTGCTCTTACAGTATATAGTCCATAGTCTCACTGCTCTTACAGTAAAGAGTCCATAGTCTCACTGCTCTTACAGTAAAGAATCCATAGTCTCACTGCTCTTACAGTAAAGAGTCCATAGTCTCACTGCTCTTACAGTAAAGAGTCCATAGTATCACTGCTCTTACAGTATAGAGTCCACAGTCTCACTGCTCTTACAGTAAAGAGTCCATAGTCTCACTGCTCTTACAGTAAAGAGTCCATAGTCTCACTGCTCTTACAGTAAAGAGTCCATAGTCTCACTGCTCTTACAGTAAAGAGTCCACAGTCTCACTGCTCTTACAGTAAAGAGTCCATAGTCTCACTGCTCTTACAGTATAGAGTCCACAGTCTCACTGCTCTTACAGTAAAGAGTCCATAGTCTCACTGCTCTTACAGTAAAGAGTTCCATAGTCTCACTGCTCTTACAGTAAAGAGTCCATAGTCTCACTGCTCTTACAGTAAAGAGTCCACAGTCTCACTGCTCTTACAGTATAGAGTCCATAGTCTCACTGCTCTTACAGTAAAGAGTCCATAGTCTCACTGCTCTTACAGTAAAGAATCCATAGTCTCACTGCTCTTACAGTAAAGAGTCATAGTCTCACTGCTCTTACAGTAAAGAGTCCACAGTCTCACTGCTCTTACAGTATAGAGTCCATAGTCTCACTGCTCTTACAGTATAGTCCATAGTCTCACTGCTCTTACAGTAAAGAGTCCATAGTCTCACTGCTCTTACAGTAAAGAATCCATAGTCTCACTGCTCTTACAGTAAAGAGTCCATAGTCTCACTGCTCTTACAGTAAAGAGTCCATAGTATCACTGCTCTTACAGTATAGAGTCCACAGTCTCACTGCTCTTACAGTAAAGAGTCCATAGTCTCACTGCTCTTACAGTAAAGAGTCCATAGTCTCACTGCTCTTACAGTAAAGAGTCCATAGTCTCACTGCTCTTACAGTATAGAGTCCATAGTCTCACTACTCTTACCGTAAAGAATCCTCTTCTTTGTTTGTGTACAAACCTTCTTTCCTCCAGACGCAGAGGATGTCCCCTCGTCACAGTCCTGGGGATAAATAGATGATGGGAGTGATCTCTGTACTGACCCCTGATATATTTATACATAGTTATTAGATCTCCCCTCAGTCGTCTTTTTTCTAAAGTGAATAACCCTAATTTTGATAATATTTCTGGGACCTGTAGTTGCCCCATTCCAGTTATTACTTTAGTTGCCCTCCTCTGGACCCTCTCCAGCTCTGCTATGTCTGCCGTGTTCACAGGAGCCCAGAACTGTACACAGTCCTCCATGTGTGGTCTGACTAGTGATGTGTAAAGTGGTAGGACTATGTTCTCATCACCGCCATCTATGTCCCATTATCTTATTGGCCTTGGCAGCAGCTGCCTGACACTGGTTTCTACAGCTTAGTTTGCTGTTCACTAAAATTCCTAGATCCTTTTCCATGTCAGTGTTACCGAGTGTTTTACCATTTAGTATGTACGGGTGACTTGCATTATTCCTTCCCATGTGCATAACCTTACATTTATCAGTGTTAAACCTCATCTGCCACTTATCTGCCCAAGAGTCCAATCTATCCAGATCCATCTGTAGCTGTATATTGTCCTCTGTAGTGTGTGTGTGTGTGTATATATATATATATATATATATATATAATCCCAAAAAATGTAACGCAGCACTCCTTAGATAAAAAGTGAAAAAATACAAAATTTATTCAACACATGTTGATACAGGCAACGTTTCAGCTCTCTCACAGAGCCATTATTGGCTTGATAATGGCTCTGTGAGAGAGCTGAAACGTTGCCTGTATCAACATGTGTTGAATAAATTTTGTATTTTTTCACTTTTTATCTAAGGAGTGCTGCGTTACATTTTTTGGGATTGTGTTTGGACCCAGGACCCAAGGGAAAACGCTGGCACCTGAATCATTTGCATCACTTGAAGTCAGGAGTGCTGCCCTGCCATCTTTTGGATATATATATATATATATACAGTATACTGTTCTCTGTAGTATATATATATACAGTATACTGTCCTCTGTAGTATATATATATACAGTATGCTGTCCTCTGTAGTATATATATACAGTGTACTGTCCTCTGTAGTATATATACAGTATACTGTCCTCTGTAGTATATATACAGTATACTGTCCTCTGTAGTATATATACAGTATACTGTCCTCTGTAGTGTATATAAAGTACACTGTCCTCTGTAGTATATACACAGTATAGAGTCCTCTGTAGTATATATATACAGTATACTGTCCCCTGTAGTATATATACAGTATACTGTCCTCTTCCGTGTTAATTACTTTACACAGTTTAGTGTCATCTGCAAAAATTGATACTTTACTGTGCAAGCCTTCTACAAGATCATTAATAAATATATTGAAGAGAATAGGGCCCAATACTGACCCCTGAGGTACCCCACTAGTGACAGTGACCCCTCCAGTACTGACCCCTGAGGTACCCCACTAGTGACAGTGACCCCTCCAGTACTGACCCCTGAGGTACCCCACTAGTGACAGTGACCCCTCCAATACTGACCCCTGAGGTACTCCACTAGTGACAGTGACCCCTCCAGTACTGACCCCTGAGGTACCCCACTAGTGACAGTGACCCCTCCAGTACTGACCCCTGAGGTACCCCACTAGTGACAGTGACCCCTCCAGTACTGACCCCTGAGGTACTCCACTAGTGACAGTGACCTCTCCAATACTGACCCCTGAGGTACCCCACTAGTGACAGTGACCCCTCCGGTACTGACCCCTGAGGTACCCCACTAGTGACAGTGACCTCTCCAATACTGACCCCTGAGGTACCCCACTAGTGACAGTGACCCCTCCAATACTGACCCCTGAGGTACTCCACTAGTGACAGTGACCTCTCCAATACTGACCCCTGAGGTACCCCACTAGTGACAGTGACCCCTCCAATACTGACCCCTGAGGTACTCCACTAGTGACAGTGACCTCTCCAATACTGACCCCTGAGGTACCCCACTAGTGACAGTGACCCCTCCAGTACTGACCCCTGAGGTACCCCACTAGTGACAGTGACCCCTCTAGTACTGACCCCTGAGGTACCCCACTAGTGACAGTGACCCCTCCAGTACTGACCCTGAGGTACCCCACTAGTGACAGTGACCCCTCCAGTACTGACCCCTGAGGTACCCCACTAGTGACAGTGACCCAATCTGAGTGTGTACCGTTAATAACCACCCTCTGTTTTCTATCCCTCAGCCAGATACTTACCCACATACAGACGTTTTTCCCAGTCCGAGCATTCTCATTTTATATACTAATTTTATGTGGTACAGTGTCAGATGCTTTGGAGAAGTCCAGATACACGACATCCATTGATTCGCCGCTGTCAAGTCTAGAACTTACCTCCTCATAGAAACTGATTAAATTAGTTTGACATGACCGATCCCTCACGAAGCCATGCTGATATGGCGTTATTTGCTTATTTTCATTAAGGTCCTCCAAGATATCATCTCTTAGAAAACCTTCAAACTGTTTACCTACGACAGATGTTACACTTACCGGCCTATAGTTTCCAGGCTCTGTTTTTGGACCCTTTTTGAATATTGGCACCACATTTACCATGCGCCAATCCTGTGGGACATTCCCTGTCAGTATAGAGTCCGAAAAATTTAGAAATAAGGGTCTGGCTATGACATTACTTAATACTCTTAAAATACGGGGGTGTATGCCATCTGGTCCTGGCGATTTGTCTATTTTAATCTTTTTAAGACGCGGCTGTACTTCTTCCTGGGTCAGACAAGGCACTTTTAATGACAGTTTATTACCCTCAGTGAATACATTGGAGAAAAAAATATTTAATAGCTTTGCTTTCTCCTCGTCGCTCTCTGCGACTCCCCCCTCATTGCTCTGTAGAGGGCCGACACCTTCAGATTTATACTTTTTACCATTTATATAATTGAAGAACATTTTAGGGTTAGTTTTGCTCTCTTTGGCAATTAATCTCTCGGTCTCTAGTTTGGCGGCTTTTATTTGTTTTTTACATGTTCTATTTTTTTTCCTTATAGCTTTTCAGTTCTTCCGTGCTACCCTCCTGTTTTAGTGATTTATATGCTTTCTTCTTGTCACTTATTGCTTTGTTTACAGTTCTGTTTATCCACATAGTTTTTTTCTTGTTCCTTAAAGGGAATGTATCACGATTTCATACATATGCAAATGAACCTGAGATGAGTCCTGTCCCTGACTCATCTCACATACAGGACGCATCTCAGGGTAATTTACATATGTATGAAATCTTTTTTTTACACAATAAAAGCACACAGAGCTATGGGGACTGGGTATTGCGGATGTTCTAGCGGCCATCTAGCGACCCATGTCCTCAGCTCTATACACAAAATCCCGGTAACAGGTTCCCTTTAACCCTTTATTCCCATACGGTATGTGCCTCTCACAATTAGATTTTAGGATGCTTTTAAAAATATCCCATTTTGTGGCTGTATTTTGATTTTTGAGGACTTTGTCCCAGTTAGTCAGGCCTATGGCCTCTCTTAGTTGGCTAAATTTAGCTTTTTTGAAGTCTGGTATTTTTGTTCCTCCCTGTAGAAACGCTGTTTTGAAGGATAATTGGAAGGTTATTACTTTATGGTCACTATTTCCCAGGTGTCCCCCGACCTGCACGTCTGTTGTTCTGTCAGGTCTATTGGTTAATACTAAATCCAGTATGGCCGTCCCCAGGGCCGGTGCAAGGATTTTTGACAACACAAGCGAAGCTACATTTTGGCGCCTCACCAGAACTCCCCCTAGCACCAGCATCCCACCCGGACCCCACTCCAATCGCCTGAATGCCTGCCTCGCAAAACCCTGCAGTGCACCTACCGCACCCACCTCCAGTGCATATAGGATGTCGTATAGCCTCACATTGACCTCATAACCTCAAGTTTTGTGACATGTAGCATCCTGGCCACTAACTTATTTTGCTGGCTCCTAGATTCATAGCAAATTTGTGAAGCTCTGCCTCACTGTGCCCCAATACACTGTGCCCCAATACAAATATTCTCCGGGGGGGGGGACAGGCTGGACAGTGACTCACCATGCACCACGATGCAGCCACTGACCCACACGCGCCTCTCTCCTCTGCTGCTCCCCAGTCTGCAGTGCAGTCCCCAGCCGAGCCTGGACGGAACTGAAGCGAAATTATATTTATCAGATCTGTGTCACCATAGATTATATTCTTTGCCCCCCATATATTGTACATCCTGTGTCCCCATATACAGTTCCCCCAGCCCCCATATAGTGCTCAATATATACAGGACCCCCATATAGTACCTGTGCCCCCATATAGTGCTCAATATATACAGGGCCCCCATATAGTACCCGTGTCCCCATATAGTGCTCAATATATACAGGGCCCCCATATAGTACCCGTGTCCCCATATAGTGCTCAATATATACAGGGCCCCCATATAGTACCTGTGCCCCATATAGTGCTCAATATATACAGGGCCCCCATATAGTACCTGTGCCCCCATATAGTGCTCAATATATACAGGGCCCCCATATAGTACCTGTGCCCCCATATAGTGCTCAATATATACAGGGCCCCCATATAGTACCTGTGCCCCCATATAGTGCTCAATATTACAGGGCCCCCATATAGTACCTGTGCCCCCATATAGTGCTCAATATATACAGGGCCCCCATATAGTACCGTGTCCCCATATAGTGCTCAATATATACAGGGCCCCCATATAGTACCTGTGCCCCATATAGTGCTCAATATATACAGGGCCCCCATATAGTACCTGTGCCCCCATATAGTGCTCAATATATACAGGGCCCCCATATAGTACCCGTGTCCCCATATAGTGCTCAATATATACAGGGCCCCCATATAGTACCCGTGTCCCCATATAGTGCTCAATATATACAGTGCCCCAGCCCCCATATAGTGCCCAAATGACGAAGCCAGTAGGGTGGCGAAACGCGCGTTGGGGCATGGGCATTACTTTTGCCTCGGGTACTTCGCTCCTCATGGGTAACTAACAATGTTTCTCACAGTTATATTGTGGTTTGGGGGTCCACCATTGGGCCATAACACATGATCTGGTGGCTGGATACTTTCTGACTGGTCGCCCCCGACCACCCGCATGCAGTTGTATCTCCGCTGTATGTTCATTGACACATTTACTGTGGGCATTTTGTGGATGTATTTTGCACCAGTGTCTATTGCAGCTGTGGTCACTCGCAGCCCCTTTTTATACACACTTTGATATGTGGACTCTTTGACCCACGTTGTGTCATTTTTGGACTGGACGCGGTTCCGGCCTGATATTGGTCCCCATTCATCGTGTGCATATTTCAGTTGTACCATCAGTGTTAGTTTCACGCATTTTGGGGGCGATTCCTACATGTTTCACCCAGGGATATTTACATCCTTATTATATTCAGCTGAGAACCTGTGCGAGTCCCTCTATCAGGGGTGTCAGGAGTGAGGAGATCCAGATATCGCCCTCCCCTTTTCTTTTGTTTTCGCCCTGTCCAATAATTTTTTGTATTAATAAAGATTTATTATATATTACATGAGAATATTTTGGAATTATTTATGGGGGCTATTGGTTTGGTTCGGGCAGGCGTTGCACAGTGCCCTCATATATACTAGGGCTGCATGATTTTGGGAAAACGTGCAATTGTGATTAGGGAGGTAAATATTGCGATTTCGATATATGATTGCGATATAATCAATAAATGGTGAAATTCCCCAATTTCATGTCCACACCCCCCTCTTCACATCAATCCCTCAATGTCACATTTCTGTCCCTCCTTATTAGTTCACATCACCCCCTTCGTGTCACATTATGATCACATCATTACCCCCTATTGTCACATTTCTCCCCCCCCTCCCCCCGGCCGGCCCTGGTCCCATCCCCATGTCACAGACTACAGACAATGTCCCCCCTCCTATCATGTCACAGTCACCCCCCCCCCATTAATGATTGTTGTTTGTGTAATTATTTTAAAACACATTTATGCCGTGCGCTGATCACCTCCCCCCCCTGTCCTGCTGCTACGGCAGTCGGCAATCTGGCTGTGAGTCAGACTCACGTACACAGTCCGCTCCAGTCCCTGCTGCCGCCGCGGCGCGCGCTCTCCAGTCACACACCCCCGGTTTGACCTCGTGACCGTGTTGCTGTGCTGCTGGGCCCGTGCCGCTCTGTGAGTATGGGCCGGGGCCGCCCCATTACCTCGCCCCCGGTCTCTATCTTCCCCTCCTATAATGTAATCCCCTCCCCCCAGTCCCTAGTTTAAACCCTCCTCCAACCTTCTAGCCATCTCTCCCCATTGAGGTGCAGCCCGTCCCTACGATGGAGCCTGTACAGAGAAGTCGCCCAGTTCTCCAGGAACCCAAACCCCTCCTTCCGACACCAGTTCTGGAGCCACGTGTTCCCCTCCCTAATCTCCCGCTGCCTTTCTTGTGTGGACCGTGGTACCTGCAGTATTTCGGAAAACGCTACCTCTGAGGTCCTTGCCCTGAGCTTGTGACCTAAATCCCTGAAATCATTTTTAAGGACGCTCCACCTTCCTCTAACTTTGTCATTGGTTCCGATATGGACCATGACCGCTGGGTCTTCTCCAGCCCCTCCCAGTAATCTGTTGCCCCGATCCGCGATGTCGAGCGCCAGGAAGACAACACGGCGTTGGACGATCCCGGTCTTTGTGACAGATCGCCCTATCTGTCCCCCTAATAATGGAGTCCCCCACTACCAGCACCCGCCTGCCCCGCTCTCCTGGGCCCCTGCTTACTGGAGCCGACATTCCCCAGACTGGCAGAGGAAGGGTCCTGCTGCAGCAGTGCCGTCCCTGGACTGACACCCCCTCATCTGACAACCAGATCAGGGCTAGCCTCCCTGCACTCCTCCCTCTCCCGCTTTCTGTTACCCAGCTAGCTCCCTCACTTTCCTCAGCCTCCTCGCTACCCCCTCCCCCACATCTACCCATAGAGCGCCTGCGCAGTGAGCAGCAAACTCTTTTCCAAATTGTCATCGCTTCTCAGTGTAGAAACTCGCCCGGTTAGATACTCGATGTGCGATTCCAAACGGGCAATTTTCTCCCATTTTGAACAGATATGAAAACTGCTGTTCCAGGACTGCAGACATCAGACAAGACGTGCGCTGGACGGCGCTGTCAATAACGGACACATACTTAGGTTACTTTCACACTAGCGTTTTTCTTTTACGGCGCTGAGTTCCGTCCTAGGGGCTCAATACCGGAAAAGAACCGATCAGTTTCATCCCCATGCATTCTGAATGGAGAGTAATCCGTTCAGGATGCATCAGGACGTCTTCAGTTCAGTCTTTTTGACTGATCAGGCAAAAGAGAAAACCACAGCATGCTACGGTTTTATCTCCGGCGAAAAAAAAATGAAGACTTGCCTGAATGCCGGCATTTTTTTCCATAGGAATGTATTAGTAACCGGGAAAATACCGGAATGCCGGATCCGTCCTTCCGGTCTGCGCATGCGCAGACCTTTAAAAATGAGAAAAAAATTAATACCTGATCCGTTTTGCCTGATGACACCGGAAAAACGGATCCGGTATTGCAATGCATTTTTCTGACTGATCAGGCATTTTTCAGACTGATCAGGATCCTGATCAGTCTGGAAAATGCCTGATCAGTCATAATAAATGACATGTGTTTGCATACAGTTTGCCTGATCAGCAACGGAACTGCCTGCCGGAATCAAACAACGCAAGTGTGAAAGTACCCTAAGGCTAGGTCTACACGACGACATTTGTTGCGCGACAGATAGGGCGCAACATTTGTCGTGCAACATTTTGTTGCACCAATGTCGCGCGACAATTTTTATAATGGCAGTCTATGGTGTCGCACTTTAACATGCGACATGCTGCGACTGCGACGCAACAGTCGCAGAAAAATCCATCTCGAATGGATTTTTTCTGCGACTGTTGCGTCGCAGTCGCAGCATGTTGCATGTTGCAGTGCGACACCATAGACTGCCATTATAAAAATTGTCGCGCGACATTGGTGCAACAAAATGTCGCGCGACAAATGTCGTCGTGTAGACCTAGCCTAAATGGGGATAAGCAAGAAAAGAGAAAAAATACAATACAGTGCAGTGATAAGAATTAAACTTGCTGTAGTCCCCTCCTAAAGTCCCTGAATCTAAAGTCACGCACTTAATACAAACACACACTGGGAATCAAACACGCGAACGCTCACAAGCTCGCGCTATTTGCCTGCTTGTATAAGTGCAGCTCTCAAACCAGACGGCTTTTTTCCCTCTAGATTCAAAAATGGACTATTATGTATAGAAATGTGCCTACATGATAGTCCCCTCTTCTAATTAAAGGGGTCATCACATTTTAGACATGTATGGTGTCCCCTGACCCATCAGGTGAGGCAGCTGCAGACTAAAACGAGATCTCCTGCCGTGTGTGCCCCCTGTAGAGTCTGCCGATGGATGGCGCCCCTCCCGGCAACCTGGCTTGGTAGAACAGGAGTCAGTGGACCCCTATTCACCCAATAGTTGAGGCTTCCAATGATGAGCCCCAACCTACCAGGCCAGTACCGTAATGGGGTCTACATCTACCCCACCTGGTGTCTGAGGGGGGTGGTTCCACTACTGTGCGTGTATACAGTGGTCACATATAACAATGGCAACCAAAAATACAAAAACAAACACACCCCTACCCTCGATGAAAGGAAAACACAGGAACCTATGCACCCTATTGTAACCCTAGGACCCACCCGTCCGGACAGAAGGTGTGAATTATATGCAATCCACATATAGGGAATGTTTAGGGGGAGGGGAGAATGTTTGGGACAGGTACCTCAAAGTGTATACCTGCCCCCCATAGTCAAGATGGAGCCTCAAAAGTAAAACAGAATTAATAGCACACTTGAGTCACAACTTCTTTCGCAGCTGCTGCTTGGCATTGAGCGATAATGCTTAGCTTGATATTGACCTATTTACCCAAGTCCTTCAGTGCTCCAAGTGCAACCAAGTTCTCAGTTTCAGATCGGCATTTCCTTTCAAAGGGTCTACCC
>NC_053396.1:6486569-6523983 GCF_905171765.1 Bufo bufo | reverse complement strand
ACTCTGCTGTGAAACTTCCTAACCTGTCGTTGTGCGCCTGCGCGGCGCTGCACACCTCCTCACGTCATGTCCGGTGCGACTGGAAGTGACGAGGGTAGGGAAATCTCACGAAGTAGGGAAGTATAACATTACACCGGCCTTTGGGGTGTGTGGGCTGGTAACTACTTGGTTGGATAGTCAGCCAGCTATGCCATGATGCCAGCAACAAGCAGTGTTTTTTTTTTTTTGGGGGGGGGGGGGGGGCGCCACAAGGTTAGCTCGCACAGGGCGCCTGAACACCTAAGGCCGGCCCTGTATGGAGGAACTGGCGAGTTGGGAGGACAGGAATCACAATAAATATGTGAAGCTTTGGACACCCTGGCTCATGTTTAGGGATGACCCTCGGAATAGTCAGACAACACACGGGTCTTCTAGTAGTGGTACATTATGAGCTCACGGGTAGAGGGTATATATGCGCATTAATGGTACGCGTTCTGGACCATGTCTGAGTCACTGACAAAATAATACCTGTGAATATGAATACATTCAATATGCACTTTAGATATCTAATATGCTGCAAACGAACGAGTGTCATGGATGGATTGTTGTTTTTGGTTATTCCTCTTTATCCCTCCCCTCCCCTTTTTCCTTTATTTCTGTGTCATTATGTTCACCAGTCATACTACAAGACCTTTATATATTGGTAAGATGCATCGGTAACCTTTGCATAATACTTGTATAATGGGATAGGATTATTCTGTCTATATGTGAAAAATGGGAAATTAGTATTGTCCTGTTATTTATATACGGAATTCTGTTTAGGTCCATATCTACAGTCCTTCAAGCTGTTATGTATACTCAAAGCAATGTACGATATCAACCACTTTGTATATGTCACTGCATAATGTTGTAGTATGTATTTTCGATATACTTTTCAATAAAAAGAGAATTTTCAAAGAATATAACAACTATAATACTGCCTCCTATGTACAAGAATATAACTAGTATAATACTGCTCCTATGTACAAGAATATAACTACTATAATACTGCTCCTATGTACAGGAATATAACTACTATAATACTGCTCCTATGTACAAGAATATAAGTACTATAATGCTGCCTACTATGTACAAGAATATAACTACTATAATACTGCCTCCTATGTACAAGGATATAACTACTATAATACTGCCTCCTGTGTACAAGAATATAACTACTATAATACTGCCTCCCATGTACAAGAATATAACTACTATAATACTGCCTCCTGTGTACAAAAATATAACTACTATAATACTGCTCCTATGTACAAGAATATAACTACTATAATACTGCTCCTATGTACAGGAATAAAACTACTATAATACTGCTCCTATGTACAAGAATATAACTACTATAATACTGCTCCTATATACAAGAATATAACTACTATAATACTGCTCCTATGTACAAGAATATAACTACTATAATACTGCCTCCTATGTACAAGAATATAACTACTATAATACTGCCTCCTATGTACAAGATATAACTACTATAATACTGCTCCTATGTACAGTAATATAACTTCTATAATACCGCTCCTATGTACAAGAATATAACTGCTATAATACCGCTCCTATGTACAAGAATATAACTACTATAATACTGCTCCTATGTACAAGAATATAACTACTATAATACTGCCTCCTATGTATACTGACTGCCTCCTATGTACAAGAATATAACTACTATAATACTGCTCCTATGTGCAAGAATATAACTTCTATAATACTGCCTCCTATGTACAAGAATATAACTGCTATAATACTGCTCCTATGTACAAGAATATAACTACTATAATACTGCTCCTATGTACAAGAATATAACTACTATAATACTGCTCCTATGTACAAGAATATAACTACTATAATACTGCTCCTATGTACAAGAATATAACTACTATAATACTGCTCCTATGTATAAGAATATAACTACTATAATACTGCTCCTATGTACAGGAATATAACTACTATAATACTGCCTCCCATGTACAAGAATATAACTACTATAATACTGCTCCTATGTACAAGAATATAACTACTATAATACTGCCTCCTATGTACAAAGATATAAACTACTATAATACTGCCTCCTATATACAAGAATATAACTACTATAATACTGCCTCCTATGTACAAGAATATAACTACTATAATACTGCCTCCTATGTACAAGAATATAACTACTATAATACTGCTCCTATGTACAAGAATATAACTACTATAATACTGCCTCCTATGTACAAGAATATAACTAATATAATAACTGCTCCTATGTACAGGAATATAACTACTATAATACTGCCTCCCATGTACAAGAATATAACTACTATAATACTGCTCCTATGTACAAGAATATAACTACTATAATACTGCCTCCTATGTACAAGAATATAACTACTATAATACTGCCTCCTATATACAAGAATATAACTACTATAATACTGCCTCCTATGTACAAGAATATAACTACTATAATACTGCCTCCTATGTACAAGAATATAACTACTATAATACTGCTCCTATGTACAAGAATATAACTACTATAATACTGCCTCCTATGTACAAGAATATAACTACTATAATACTGCTCCTATGTACAAGAATATTAACTACTATAATACTGCCTCCTATGTACAAGAATATAACTACTATAATACTGCTCCTATGTACAAGAATATAACTACTATAATACTGCTCCTATGTACAAGAATATAACTACTATAATACTGCTCCTATGTACAGGAATATAACTACTATAATACTGCCTCCTATGTATAAGAATATAACTACTATAATACTGCCTCCTATGTACAAGAATATAACTACTATAATACTGCTCCTATGTACAAGAATATAACTACTATAATACTGCTCCTATGTACAAGAATATAACTACTATAATACTGCTCCTATGTACAAGAATATAACTACTATACTATTGGTGCGGTGCTGCGTTATAGGCTGTGATCATCTGTACTTTTTTTGGGATAGCGGGATTATAATACTGTATATAAGTGACTTGCAGGATCCGTACATCATATAGTTGCAGGTTGATCTGTTACAATTTCTTTATGATACAATTTGCACATTTTTCTTACCACTGGATTATGTTACAGTTTGGATGCTGTTGTGATTCTAAAGTGTGAGGTGGCGCTGTTCTTTGTATAGTGTATGACAGCACATTTTATATTGTTTACATACAGCTATCACCCCCGCAGAGCTGCTTTATCATTTCTACCACTTAGGGCTCTTTCACACCTGCGTTCTTTTCTTCCGGCATAGAGTTCCGTCGTCGGGGCTCTATGCCGGAAGAATCCTGATCAGTTTTATCCTAATGCATTCTGAATGGAGAGAAATCCGTTCAGGATGCATCAGGATGTCTTCAGTTCCGGAACGGAACGTTTTTTGGCCGGAGAAAATACCGCAGCATGCTGCGCTTTTTGCTCCGGCCAAAAATCCTGAAGACTTGCCGCAAGGCCGGATCCGGAATTAATGCCCATTGAAAGGCATTAATCCGGATCCGGCCTTAAGCTAAACGTCGTTTCGGCGCATTGCCGGATCCGACGTTTAGCTTTTTCTGAATGGTTTCCATGGCTGCCGGGACGCTAAAGTCCTGGCAGCCATGGTAAAGTGTAGTGGGGAGCGGGGGAGCAGCATACTTACCGTCCGTGCGGCTCCCCGGGCGCTCCAGAGTGACGTCAGGGCGCCCCAAGCGCATGGATGACGTGTCGCATGGATCACGTCATCCATGCGCATGGGGCGCTCTGACGTCATTCTGGAGCGCCCCGGGAGCCGCACGGACTGTAAGTATACCGCTCCCCACTACTACTATGGCAACCAGGACTTTAATAGCGTCCTGGCTGCCATAGTAACACTGAACGCATTTTGAAGACGGATCCGTCTTCAAATGCTTTCAGTTCACTTGCGTTTTTCCGGATCCGGAGTGTAATTCCGGCAAATGGAGTACACGCCGGATCCGGACAACGCAAGTGTGAAAGAGGCCTAATTAGTGCAGCATAGTATATGGATATTCTGTATACTGATAACTATTTACCTGTTGGTTGTATTTTTGAGACCTTTGTCAGCCATATTAACCCCAATGGGACTATTTTCTTTGTCACCCGGTCACCTAGAGACTCCTCCCACTTCCTGTCTCCGCTTTTCCTGGTAGTGGGAGAAACCTCCGCGTGCAGATACAATGTGAACCAGGACCTGGGTAATGGTGACCGTAGTGATAGCGGAGGTAGCTAACTTCTCCTCCAGTGACTGAGCCCCATTGGGAGTGATGCATTGTGGGTGCTGTGGTCTGTATCAGAAACGAACTACTGCTCCTCATTAAAATGGTTTCCTCCATGATACCGTCTGTGTCTCGTTGCTGCTCACACCCACTCAAATCTCTGCCGCCTTCACACCTCCGATGAGTGAAAAAGAGACGGCGGCTGAGACTTCACAACAAAGCGGGCAGGCAGACGCCAGGGGTGCCAGTATGAATCAGACAGTCGGGGCGGTGATGAGGAAGCACTCATCAAAAAAGACTGAAAGGCAAAAATAATAAAATGAATGATGTGGAAAAGTGAACAGGTGGAGTTGCCCTTTAATAAATAGATACATTGTTACAGGTTGGAACTTGACGACCTCAAATTGCAGTGGGCGGGGCTGTGACTACCAACCTTATTCATGTGATTTAATAAGCAACGGAATGTAAAAATTTTTAAAGTAACAAGAAATCAAAAAGTTATTGTCTTTTCTTTTTTTTTTTTAACAATCCGAAAAGCAGAAAATAAGAGAGATGTCGCCACTTCCCTTCAAAATATGACATTTAAAAAAAAAAGTGCACTTTTTTTGTTTTGCACAGGAACTCTGGCTGATGTGACTCTTTAGATGTACGGGTTCCACATTCTATATATATTCATGTGCAGGTTGTATCTGACGTGAAGTTGCGTAACCTTTCCCCTTGTTGCGAGACTCGCCCTGAATTTCCTTTTTTTCGCTCTGTTCTTCATAATGACGGCACAAGTCTTAGGGTCCATTCACACGTCTGCACGAAGGGCCAGCATCCGTTCTGCAATTTTGCGGAACAGGTGCGAACCCCATTCATTTTCAATGGGGCACTTCTGTCCCGCAAAAAAATAGAACATGTCCTATTCTTATCCGCAATTGCGGACAAGAAAAGGCATTTTCTATGAGAATGTCCGCAATATGCGGAACGCACATTGCCGGTGTCCGTGTTTTGCGGATCCGTGTGAATAGACCCTATATATATATATACACATACACACATAGCTCTGTGCGTGATGTTGTCAGGTTGTCGCTGTGTAGATGAAAATCGTAAAAACCACAAATTCTTCCTGCCAAACCCCCCCCCCCCCCTCCCCACAGACCAAGGTGGTGAACAGATACTGTCACACGCCTCACACTGTGCCATCTTCTCATAGAAATACATTCAAATGTTCCATATAGAAGTATCATACTGAAAACAGAGATTACTCTGCACACCACAATAGGAATATCACATAGAACCTCCTCTATATAGTAATATCACATAGAACCTCCTGTATATATACCCTCCATATATACCCTCCTGTATATAGTAATATCAAATACCCTCCTGTATATAGTAATATCACATAGAACCTCCTCTATATAGTAATATCACATAGAACCTCCTGTATATAGTAATATCACATACCCTCCTGTATATAGTAATATCACATAACCCCCTTTATATAGTAATATCACATAGAACCTCCTGTATATAGTAATATCACATACCCTCCTGTATATAGTAATATCACATACCCTCCTCTATATAGTAATATCACATAGAACCTCCTGTATATATACCCTCCATATATACCCTCCTGTATATAGTAGTATCACATACCCTCCTGTATATAGTAATATCACATACCCTCCTGTATATAGTAGTATCACATACCCTCCTGTATATAGTAATATCACATACCCTCCTGTATATAGTAGTATCACATACCCTCCTGTATATAGTAATATCACATACCCTCCTGTATATAGTAATATCACATACCCTCCTGTATATAGTAGTATCACATACCCTCCTGTATATAGTAATATCACATACCCTCCTGTATATAGTAATATCACATAGAACCTCCTGTATATATACCCTCCATATATACCCTCCTGTATATAGTAGTATCACATACCCTCCTGTATATAGTAATATCACATACCCTCCTGTATATAGTAGTATCACATACCCTCCTGTATATAGTAATATCACATAGAACCTCCTGTATATATACCCTCCATATATACCCTCCTGTATATAGTAGTATCACATACCCTCCTGTATATAGTAATATCACATACCCTCCTGTATATAGTAGTATCACATACCCTCCTGTATATAGTAATATCACATACCCTCCTGTATATAGTAGTATCACATACCCTCCTGTATATAGTAATATCACATACCCTCCTGTATATAGTAGTATCACATACCCTCCTGTATATAGTAATATCACATACCCTCCTGTATATAGTAATATCACATACCCTCCTGTATATAGTAGTATCACATACCCTCCTGTATATAGTAATATCACATACCCTCCTGTATATAGTAATATCACATAGAACCTCCTGTATATATACCCTCCATATATACCCTCCTGTATATAGTAGTATCACATACCCTCCTGTATATAGTAATATCACATACCCTCCTGTATATAGTAGTATCACATACCCTCCTGTATATAGTAATATCACATAGAACCTCCTGTATATATACCCTCCATATATACCCTCCTGTATATAGTAGTATCACATACCCTCCTGTATATAGTAATATCACATACCCTCCTGTATATAGTAGTATCACATACCCTCCTCTATATAGTAATATCACATAGAACCTCCTGTATATATACCCTCCATATATACCCTCCTGTATATAGTAGTATCACATACCCTCCTGTATATAGTAATATCACATACCCTCCTGTATATAGTAGTATCACATACCCTCCTGTATATAGTAATATCACATACCCTCCTGTATATAGTAGTATCACATACCCTCCTGTATATAGTAATATCACATACCCTCCTGTATATAGTAATATCACATACCCTCCTCTATATAGTAGTATCACATACCCTCCTGTATATAGTAATATCACATACCCTCCTGTATATAGTAATATCACATAGAACCTCCTCTATATAGTAGTATCACATACCCTCCTGTATATAGTAATATCACATAATATTACTATATACAGGAGGGTATGTGATACTACTATATAGAGGAGGTTCTATGTGATATTACTATATACAGGAGGGTATGTGATATTACTATATACAGGAGGGTATGTGATACTACTATATAGAGGAGGGTATGTGATATTACTATATACAGGAGGGTATGTGATATTACTATATAGAGGAGGTTCTATGTGATATTACTATATAAAGGGGGTTATGTGATATTACTATATAGAGGAGGTTCTATGTGATATTACTATATACAGGAGGGTATGTGATATTACTATATAGAGGAGGGTATGTGATATTACTATATAGAGGAGGGTATGTGATATTACTATATACAGGAGGGTATGTGATACTACTATATACAGGAGGGTATGTGATATTACTATATACAGGAGGGTATGTGATATTACTATATAGAGGAGGGTATGTGATATTACTATATACAGGAGGGTATGTGATACTACTATATACAGGAGGGTATGTGATATTACTATATACAGGAGGGTATGTGATATTACTATATAGAGGAGGGTATGTGATACTACTATATACAGGAGGGTATGTCATACTACTATATACAGGAGGTTCTATGTGATATTACTATATACAGGAGGTTCTATGTGATATCACATAGAACCTCCTGTATATAGTAATATCACATACCCTCCTGTATATATACCCTCCATATATACCCTCCTGTATATAGTAATATCACATACCCTCCTGTATATAGTAATATCACATACCCTCCTGTATATAGTAGTATCACATACCCTCCTGTATATAGTAGTATCACATACCCTCCTGTATATAGTAATATCACATACCCTCCTGTATATAGTAGTATCACATACCCTCCTGTATATAGTAATATCACATACCCTCCTGTATATAGTAGTATCACATACCCTCCTGTATATAGTAATATCACATACCCTCCTGTATATAGTAGTATGACATACCCTCCTGTATATAGTAATATGACATACCCTCCTGTATATAGTAGTATCACATACCCTCCTGTATATAGTAATATCACATACCCTCCTGTATATAGTAGTATCACATACCCTCCTGTATATAGTAATATCACATACCCTCCTGTATATAGTAGTATCACATACCCTCCTGTATATAGTAATATCACATACCCTCCTGTATATAGTAGTATCACATACCCTCCTGTATATAGTAACATAGTAACATAGTACATAAGGCCGAAAAAAGACATTTGTCCATCCAGTTCGGCCTGTTATCCTGCAAATTGATCCAGAGGAAGGCAAAAAACCCTGTGAGGTAGAAGCCAATTTTCTCCACTTTAGGGGAATAAAAAATTTCTTCCCGACTCCAATCAGAATAACTCCCTGGATCAACGACCCCTCTCTAGTAGCTATAGCCTGTAATATTATTACGCTCTAGAAATACAACCAGGCCCCTCTTGAATTCCTTTATTGTACTCCCCATCACCACCTCCTCAGGCAGAGACCTCCATAGTCTCACTGCTCTTACAGTAAAGAGTCCATAGTCTCACTGCTCTTACAGTATAGAGTCCATAGTCTGACTGCTCTTACAGTAAAGAGTCCATAGTCTCACTGCTCTTACAGTATAGAGTCCATAGTCTCACTGCTCTTACAGTAAAGAGTCCATAGTCTCACTGCTCTTACAGTATAGGGTCCATAGTATCACTGCTCTTACAGTATAGAGTCCATAGTCTCACTGCTCTTACAGTAAAGAGTCCATAGTCTCACTGCTCTTACAGTAAAGAGTCCATAGTCTCACCGCTCTTACAGTATAGAGTCCATAGTCTCACCGCTCTTACAGTAAAGAGTCCATAGTCTCACTGCTCTTACAGTAGAGTCCATAGTCTCACTGCTCTTACAGTAAAGAGTCCATAGTCTCACTGCTCTTACAGTAAAGAGTCCATAGTCTCACTGCTCTTACAGTAAAGAGTCCATAGTCTCACTGCTCTTACAGTACAGAGTCCATAGTCTCACTGCTCTTACAGTATAGAGTCCATAGTCTCACTGCTCTTACAGTAAAGAGTCCATAGTCTCACTGCTCTTACAGTATAGAGTCCATAGTCTCACTGCTCTTACAGTATAGAGTCCATAGTCTCACTGCTCTTACAGTAAAGAGCCCATAGTCTCACTGCTCTTACCGTATAGAGTCCATAGTCTCACTGCTCTTACAGTAGAGTCCATAGTCTCACTGCTCTTACAGTAAAGAGTCCATAGTCTCACTGCTCTTACAGTATAGAGTCCATAGTCTCACTGCTCTTACAGTAGAGTCCATAGTCTCACTGCTCTTACAGTAAAGAGTCCATAGTCTCACTGCTCTTACAGTATAGAGTCCATAGTCTCACTGCTCTTACAGTAAAGAGTCCATAGTCTCACTGCTCTTACAGTATAGAGTCCATAGTCTCACTGTTCTTACAGTATAGAGTCCATAGTCTCACTGCTCTTACAGTAAAGAGTCCATAGTCTCACTGCTCTTACCGTATAGAGTCCATAGTCTCACTGTTCTTACAGTAGAGTCCATAGTCTCACTGCTCTTACAGTATAGAGTCCATAGTCTCACTGCTCTTACAGTAAAGAGCTCCATAGTCTCACTGTTCTTACAGTAGAGTCCATAGTCTCACTGCTCTTACAGTAAAGAGTCCATAGTCTCACTGCTCTTACAGTAAAGAGTCCATAGTCTCACTGCTCTTACAGTGAAGAATCCATAGTCTCACTGCTCTTACAGTATAGAGTCCATAGTCTCACTGCTCTTACAGTAAAGAGTCCATAGTCTCACTGCTCTTACAGTATAGAGTCCATAGTCTCACTGCTCTTACAGTAGAGTCCATAGTCTCACTGCTCTTACAGTATAGAGTCCATAGTCTCACTGCTCTTACAGTAAAGAGTCCATAGTCTCACTGCTCTTACAGTAAAGAGTCCATAGTCTCACTGCTCTTACAGTAAAGAGTCCATAGTCTCACTGCTCTTACAGTATAGAGTCCATAGTCTCACTGCTCTTACAGTAGAGTCCATAGTCTCACTGCTCTTACCGTAAAGAATCCTCTTCTATGTTTGTGTACAAACTTTCTTTCCTCCAGACGCAGAGGATGTCCCCTCGTCACAGTCTCAGTCCTGGGGATAAATAGATGATGGGATAGATCTCTGTACTGACCCCTGATATATTTATACATATTAATTAGATCTCCCCTCAGTCGTCTTTTTTCTAAAGTGAATAACCCTAATTTTGATAATCTTTCAGGGTACTGTAGTTGCCCCATTCCAGTTATTACTTTAGTTGCCCTCCTCTGGACCCTCTCCAGCTCTGCTATGTCTGCCTTGTTCACAGGAGCCCAGAACTGTACACAGTCCTCCATGTGTGATCTGACTAGCGATTTGTAAAGTAGTAGGACTATGTTCATATCACGGGAATCTATGCCCCTTTTGATGCAACCCATTATCTTGTTGGCCTTGGCAGCAGCTGCCTGACACTGGTTTTTGCTGTTTAGTTTGCTGTTTATTAAAATTCCTAGATCCTTTTCCATGTCAGTGTTACCCAGTGTTTTACCATTTAGTATGTACGGGTGACTTGCATTTTTCCTTCCCATGTGCATAACCTTACATTTATCAGTGTTAAACCTCATCTGCCACTTATCTGTCCAAGCCTCCAATCTATCCAGATCCCTCTGTAGTAGTATACTGTCCTCTGTAGTATATATATACAGTATACTGTCCTCTGTAGTGTATATATACAGTATACTGTCCTCTGTAGTGTATATATACAGTATACTGTCCTCTGTAGTGTATATATACAGTATACTGTCCTCTGTAGTATATATACAGTATACTGTCCTCTTCAGTGTAAATTACTTTACACAGTTTAGTGTCATCTGCGAAAATTGATATTTTACTATGCAAGCCTTCTACAAGATCATTAATAAATATATTGAAGAGAATAGGGCCCAGCACTGACCCCTGATGTACCCCACTAGTGACAGTGACCCAATCTGAATGTGTACCGTTAATACCCACCCTCTGTTTTCTATCATTGAGCCAGTTACTTACCCACATACAGACATTTTCTCCCAGTCCGAGCATTCTCATTTTATATACTAACCTTTTATCCGGTACAGTGTCAGATGCTTTGGAGAAGTCCAGATATACGACATCCATTGATTCGCCGCTGTCAAGTCTAGAACTTACCTCCTCATAGAAACTGATTAAATTAGTTTGGCATGACCGATCCCTCACGAAGCCATGCTGATATGGGGTTATTTGCTTATTTCCGTTGAGATGCTCTAATATAGCATCTCCCAGAAAACCTTCAAACTGTTTACCCACAACAGATGTTACACTTACCGGCCTATAGTTTCTGGGGTCTGCTTTTGGCCCCTTTTTGAATATTGGCACCACATATGCCACGCGCCACATGGCCATACCGCCATACATACATACAGTATCACATACCCTCCTGTATATAGTAGTATCATATATACCCTCCTGTATATAGTAGTATCATATATACCCTCCTGTATATAGTAGTATCACATACCCTCCTGTATATAGTAGTATCATATATACCCTCCTGTATATAGTAGTATCATATATACCCTCCTGTATATAGTAGTATCACATACCCTCCTGTATATAGTAGTATCACATACCCTCCTGTATATAGTAGTATCACATACCCTCCTCTATATAGTAATATCACATAATATTACTATATACAGGAGGGTATGTGATATTACTATATAGAAGAGGTTCTATGTGATACTACTATATACAGGAGGGTATATATGATACTACTATATACAGGAGGGTATGTGATACTACTATATACAGGAGGGTATGTGATACTACTATATACAGGAGGTTATATATGATACTACTATATACAAGAGGGTATGTGATACTACTATATACAGGAGGGTATGTGATATTACTATATAGAGGAGGGTATGTGATATTACTATATACAGGAGGGTATGTGATATTACTATATACAGGAGGGTATGTGATATTACTATATAGAGGAGGGTATGTGATATTACTATATACAGGAGGGTATGTGATACTACTATATAGAGGAGGGTATGTGATACTACTATATACAGGAGGGTATGTGATATTACTATATACAGGAGGGTATGTGATACTACTATATACAGGAGGTTATATATGATACTACTATATACAGGAGGGTATGTGATACTACTATATACAGGAGGGTATGTGATATTACTATATACAGGAGGTTCTATGTGATATTACTATATACAGGAGGTTCTATGTGATATCACATAGAACCTCCTGTATATAGTAATATCACATACCCTCCTGTATATAGTAATATCACATACCCTCCTGTATATAGTAGTATCACATACCCTCCTGTATATAGTAGTATCATATATAACCTCCTGTATATAGTAATATCACATACCCTCCTGTATATAGTAATATCACATACCCTCCTGTATATAGTAGTATCACATACCCTCCTGTATATAGTAGTATCACATACCCTCCTGTATATAGTAGTATCACATACCCTCCTGTATATAGTAGTATCATATATAACCTCCTGTATATAGTAATATCACATACCCTCCTGTATATAGTAGTATCATATATAACCTCCTGTATATAGTAATATCACATACCCTCCTGTATATAGTAGTATCACATACCCTCCTGTATATAGTAGTATCACATACCCTCCTCTATATAGTAATATCACATACCCTCCTGTATATAGTAATATCACATACCCTCCTGTATATAGTAATATCACATACCCTCCTCTATATAGTAGTATCATATATAACCTCCTGTATATAGTAATATCACATACCCTCCTGTATATAGTAGTATCATATATAACCTCCTGTATATAGTAATATCACATACTACTATATACAGGAGGTTATATATGATACTACTATATACAGGAGGGTATCATATATAACCTCCTGTATATAGTAATATCACATACCCTCCTGTATATAGTAATATCACATACCCTCCTCTATATAGTAATATCACATACCCTCCTGTATATAGTAATATCACATAGAACCTCCTGTATATAGTAGTATCACATACCCTCCTGTATATAGTAGTATCACATACCCTCCTGTATATAGTAGTATCATATATAACCTCCTGTATATAGTAGTATCACATACTATATACAGGAGGGTATGTGATATTACTATATAGAGGAGGTTATATATGATACTACTATATACAGGAGGTTATATATGATACTACTATATACAGGAGGGTATCATATATAACCTCCTGTATATAGTAATATCACATACCCTCCTGTATATAGTAGTATCACATACCCTCCTGTATATAGTAGTATCACATACCCTCCTCTATATAGTAGTATCACATACCCTCCTGTATATAGTAGTATCACATACCCTCCTCTATATAGTAGTATCACATACCCTCCTGTATATAGTAGTATCACATACCCTCCTGTATATAGTAATATCACATACCCTCCTCTATATAGTAATATCACATACCCTCCTGTATATAGTAATATCACATACCCTCCTGTATATAGTAGTATCATATATAACCTCCTGTATATAGTAGTATCATATATAACCTCCTCTATATAGTAATATCACATACCCTCCTGTATATAGTAATATCACATACCCTCCTGTATATAGTAGTATTACATACCCTCCTCTATATAGTAGTATCACATACCCTCCTGTATATAGTAGTATCACATACCCTCCTCTATATAGTAGTATCACATACCCTCCTGTATATAGTAGTATCACATACCCTCCTGTATATAGTAATATCACATACCCTCCTCTATATAGTAATATCACATACCCTCCTGTATATAGTAATATCACATACCCTCCTGTATATAGTAGTATCATATATAACCTCCTGTATATAGTAGTATCATATATAACCTCCTCTATATAGTAATATCACATACCCTCCTGTATATAGTAATATCACATACCCTCCTGTATATAGTAGTATCACATACCCTCCTCTATATAGTAGTATCACATACCCTCCTGTATATAGTAGTATCATATATAACCTCCTGTATATAGTAGTATCACATACCCTCCTGTATATAGTAATATCACATACCCTCCTCTATATAGTAGTATCATATATAACCTCCTGTATATAGTAATATCACATACCCTCCTGTATATAGTAGTATCACATACCCTCCTGTATATAGTAGTATCACATACCCTCCTGTATATAGTAATATCACATACCCTCCTGTATATAGTAGTATCATATATAACCTCCTGTATATAGTAGTATCATATATAACCTCCTCTATATAGTAATATCACATACCCTCCTGTATATAGTAATATCACATACCCTCCTGTATATAGTAGTATCACATACCCTCCTCTATATAGTAGTATCACATACCCTCCTCTATATAGTAGTATCATATATAACCTCCTGTATATAGTAGTATCACATACCCTCCTGTATATAGTAATATCACATACCCTCCTCTATATAGTAGTATCATATATAACCTCCTGTATATAGTAATATCACATACCCTCCTGTATATAGTAATATCACATACCCTCCTGTATATAGTAGTATCACATACCCTCCTGTATATAGTAGTATCACATACCCTCCTGTATATAGTAGTATCACATACCCTCCTGTATATAGTAGTATCACATACCCTCCTCTATATAGTAGTATCACATACCCTCCTCTATATAGTAATATCACATACCCTCCTCTATATAGTAGTATCACATACCCTCCTGTATATAGTAGTATCACATACCCTCCTGTATATAGTAGTATCACATACCCTCCTGTATATAGTAGTATCACATACCCTCCTCTATATAGTAGTATCACATACCCTCCTCTATATAGTAGTATCACATACCCTCCTGTATATAGTAGTATCACATACCCTCCTGTATATAGTAGTATCATATATAACCTCCTGTATATAGTAGTATCACATACCCTCCTGTATATAGTAGTATCATATATAACCTCCTGTATATAGTAGTATCACACATACCCTCCTCTATATATCACACTTTCCTTTATTGCATCACGTTCTTGTTTCGCTGACGCGGCAGATGTTGAGGTTTTGTAACCACCTTACTAAATATGACAACTCATGATGAGCATCTCAGATGGCGCCTTCAGAAATGGTGGGCTTCAGCGAGAAGGGGCATCCTGTGTTACCGAGGTGGCAGGGGCCAATTATCATCTAGATCAGGGGTGCACAACCTTTTTTGGTCTCGGGGCCGCATTGTCACATTGCTCTATTTCAAGGGGCCGCAAAAAAAAAAGTTAAGACGCAGGCTGGTGTGTGTACGCAGGCGCGATCTAACGGCACGGCGGGGCGCAGGCGCAGAAGATTGGGCATGAACGATGCCCGGAGGATTGAATTGCGCAGGCGCAGGATCGGGACTGGGGAGAGTTCTAGCCGCCGCCCAGCGAAGTGAATAATGATGAGCTGGGCGGGGCTTAAGAACGGCAGTTGGGAAGGCTGGCTGGGCGCATTTTCACATGAAACGCCGCCCCTTGGGCAGATTGCTGACCAGAGAAGCAGGTTATAAAACTTTATATTTCGCTCTTTATAAGGTGGACAGGGGGGATACTTATATGCTTTTAAAAGACTGTATAAGACCTGTAATGTGATATATCTAACTATATATGCTGTTTTGGCCTGTCAGTGTCCCTTTAAGAAAATCATAACCCCTCACAGGAGTATTGCCCTCATTGTTTTGTACAGATGTTATGCAAACATTGTGCCCCTCTCACAGTAGTTATGCCCTCTCTGTCCCCCTTTCACAGTAGTAATACCCTATCTGTGCCCCTTCACAGTAGTAATACCCTATCTGTGCCTCATTCACAGTAATAATGCCCCTTAATAGTAGTAATGCCCATTGTCCCCTTTCACAGTAATAATGCCCAAAGTGCCCCCTTTACGGTAATAATGCCCTCTGTGTCCCCTCCATAGTAGAAATCCCCATTGTGCCCCCTTAATAGTAGTAATGCCCTCTGTGTTAGTAATGCCCATTGTGCCCCTTCACAGTAATAATGCCCTCTGTGCCCCCTTCATAGTAGTAATGCCCTCTGTGCACTGTGCCCCCTCCATAGTAGAAATGCCCATTGTGTCCCCTTCACATTAGCAATGCCCTCTGTGCCTCCTCCAGAGTAGAAATGCCCATTTTGCCCCTCCATAGTAGAAATGCCCATTGTGCCACCTTCACATTAGCAATGACCATTGTGCCCCCTCCAGAGAAGAAATGCCCATTGTGCCCCCTCCAGAGAAGAAATGCCCATTGTGTCCCCTTTACATTAGCAATGCCCTCTGTTCCCCCTCCAGAGTAGAAATGCCCATTGTGCCCCCTTCATATTAGCAATGACCATTGTGCCCCCTTCACATTAGCAATGCCCATTGTCCACCCTCCAGAGTAGAAATGCCCATTGTGCCGCCTTCACATTAGCAATGACCATTGTGCCCCCTTCACATTAGCAATGACCATTGTGCCCCCTATACAAAAAAAGAACAAAAACAAAAACAAAAAAAACACAGTACCTGCTCACCTTGTCCCGTTCCGGAAGCTCACATACCTCTCTACTCTGCCGGCACAGATCGCCCTGCACCACTGTGTGGGTGAAGCTTATGCAGATTCCCGGGCTGCAGGCTCCGCTCACACATGCTGGCAGCGCGATCCGTGTCTGCAGGCTGAATGGTGGAGCGGGGAGAAGTCTTCCTACTCTACCATTCATAAGCCGCTGGAATGAAGGAGGGGAGGAGCGCGGGGAGCTGAGTGACAGAACAGCAGCTCCCTGCGCTCCAACAATGAGCGCTTCCATCTGTATTGATGGAAGCGCTCATTGCTTCTGGCACCCACCTGAGAGCGGCACCCGGGGTGGACTGCCCTCTCCCTTAGTACGCCACTGCTGCAGAGCGCTCCTTGAGAAGAAGGCAGGAGCGCTGATAAACTGCGCGTGCCTTCTCCTCGGCTCCCCCACTCTGACCAATAGCCAGGTACCCGTCCTGCTCCAGACTCCTGCTACACTGCGTGCAGAATTATTAGGCAAATGAGTATTTTGACCACATCATCCTCTTTATGCATGTTGTCTTACTCCAAGCTGTATAGGCTCGAAAGCCTACTACCAATTAAGCATATTAGGTGATGTGCATCTCTGTAATGAGAAGGGGTGTGGTCTAATGACATCAACACCCTATATCAGGTGTGCATAATTATTAGGCAACTTCCTTTCCTTTGGCAAAATGGGTCAAAAGAAGGACTTGACAGGCTCAGAAAAGTAAAAAATAGTGAGATATCTTGCAGAGGGATGCAGCACTCTTAAAATTGCAAAGCTTCTGAAGCGTGATCATCGAACAATCAAGCGTTTCATTCAAAATAGTCAACAGGGTCGCAAGAAGCGTGTGGAAAAACCAAGGCGCAAAATAACTGCCCATGAACTGAGAAAAGTCAAGCGTGCAGCTGCCAAGATGCCACTTGCCACCAGTTTGGCCATATTTCAGAGCTGCAACATCACTGGAGTGCCCAAAAGCACAAGGTGTGCAATACTCAGAGACATGGCCAAGGTAAGAAAGGCTGAAAGACGACCACCACTGAACAAGACACACAAGCTGAAACGTCAAGACTGGGCCAAGAAATATCTCAAGACTGATTTTTCTAAGGTTTTATGGACTGATGAAATGAGAGTGAGTCTTGATGGGCCAGATGGATGGGCCCGTGGCTGGATTGGTAAAGGGCAAAGAGCTCCAGTCCGACTCAGACGCCAGCAAGGTGGAGGTGGAGTACTGGTTTGGGCTGGTATCATCAAAGATGAGCTTGTGGGGCCTTTTCGGGTTGAGGATGGAGTCAAGCTCAACTCCCAGTCCTACTGCCAGTTTCTGGAAGACACCTTCTTCAAGCAGTGGTACAGGAAGAAGTCTGCATCCTTCAAGAAAAACATGATTTTCATGCAGGACAATGCTCCATCACACGCGTCCAAGTACTCCACAGCGTGGCTGGCAAGAAAGGGTATAAAAGAAGAAAATCTAATGACATGGCCTCCTTGTTCACCTGATCTGAACCCCATTGAGAACCTGTGGTCCATCATCAAATGTGAGATTTACAAGGAGGGAAAACAGTACACCTCTCTGAACAGTGTCTGGGAGGCTGTGGTTGCTGCTGCACGCAATGTTGATGGTGAACAGATCAAAACACTGACAGAATCCATGGATGGCAGGCTTTTGAGTGTCCTTGCAAAGAAAGGTGGCTATATTGGTCACTGATTTGTTTTTGTTTTGTTTTTGAATGTCAGAAATGTATATTTGTGAATGTTGAGATGTTATATTGGTTTCACTGGTAAAAATAAATAATTGAAATGGGTATATATTTGTTTTTTGTTAAGTTGCCTAATAATTATGCACAGTAATAGTCACTGCACACACAGATATCCCCCTAAATAGCTAAAACTAAAAACAAACTAAAAACTACTTCCAAAAATATTCAGCTTTGATATTAATGAGTTTTTTGGGTTCATTGAGAACATGGTTGTTGTTCAATAATAAAATTAATCCTCAAAAATACAACTTGCCTAATAATTCTGCACTCCCTGTATAGTACAGGGGCAGGAGCTGTCATCCTTCCCTGTGTGGTGCTCCAGGAAGAAACACAGCAGATCGCATGATCAGCTGTTTTTCTGTCCAGCAGGACGGGGGCCGCAAACCTTGGCTCCGGGGGCCGCATGCGGCCCGCGGGCCGCAGGTTGTGCACCCCTGATCTAGATCATCAACGTGTGTCTTAAGATTTCTTTCTCGAAGACGTTTAGAGAACACCCTCCCAATTTCAAAGTGACAGGTTGCGTTTATTTCAAATACGATACAATACAAATTATACAAAAGTATTGTTAATAAATACAGCGCCCCAAACCTCTTAGATCCAGCGATGTCTCCTCTGCTGCAGACCTTCTCTTTCCTCGTCTTCTCCATCCAGACCAGACCACCATGACACCTGCATTCAAGCGTGTCTTGTCTCTGCAGGGTTTGCCAGACAGATATCTTTGGTTCCTCACTTTTTTATCATCCTCCTATTGCTGCTGCTACCCAATGCCCCCAAATACTATACTATAGTGCCATACAGAAAGTCCCACCATAGTAATAGTGCTACCAGACTACCCTCAATAGTTAGTACCCAATAGTGATAATGCTCCCCAAGTGTGCCCCCATTAGTATCAATGCCCTCCATATTGTGCCCATAATAATGCCCCTATAGTACCCCCAGTAGTAACAAAGCCCTTCTATAAAGCACCCCCCCCATAACAATAAGTCCAATCTACAGTATAAGGCGCCTACAGTAGTAATAAAGCCTCCTACAGTGTCCTTCATGGTTATAACTAGGGATGAGCGAATCGACTTTGGATGTTTCATCCCTAGTTATAACGCCCTCTATAGTGGGCCAAGTATTTATAATGCCCCCCCCCCCCCCCATGTAGTACTCTAGCATATATTACTGCCTCCTGTCATATAATGCCCCTTTTTATTCTATGACCTGAGTTGCCAAGTCCCGACAGAGGTGGTCATGATATTGGCACAACCTCCTATCAGGTTGTCAGGACCGTGGCACCGTGCTGCCGGACACCCGACGCAGAGGTTGTCATGTTGTCAGCATCCTCCGGCTCCAGTCTACGGTCTCATAGGCTGAACGGTGGGTACAACCAGTATGTATTTATAATCTTCCTAATCCACCTGCCACTCCGCGTGGTTTCCATATGATCCGCTGATATTCCCTATTGTTGCATTGATGTCCTGGAAACAATTTTTTTTCTTCCTTTTCTTAACATGAAAATACATTTTGCCAACAGGTTTGAAGGCACCAGTGTTGAGCGCTGTGCCCCGGAGCCGTTACTCTCAGTTCCTGCTTACATAACCACATTGCACACCGCCTACACTCGCTGTGCTGTTTGTTGTGTAGGAGAAAACAACATTGCTTATCGGTAATCGTTTTTCTCGATACCCATGACGGCAGCCTGTGCGACTCAGGACCTCCCATCAGGACAGGAAACCTGAGAAGATAAAAAGGACACACCTCCACCCAACACCAGTGGAAGAAATAAATGGTTCTCCAGAGAGAAGTGACAAAGGGTTAAAGACCCCCCCTTTTTTTTTTTATATCTATATTACTTCATATAGACCTGGCAGAATGCCATATATATATATATATATATATCTACCTGGGGAGGGAAATATCAGGTGCCGTCATGGGTATCGAGAAAAACGATTACCGGTAAGCAATGTTGTTTTCCCCTCACCCATGACGGCACCCTGTGCGAGATAAACTATAAGTAGAACCTAGGGGGGGGGGGGCAACAGCCTGAAGGACTTTTTCCCCAAAAAAGGCATCAGAATGGAGCTGCAATCTGTAATGTTTAAGAAAGGTATGCGGGGAGCTCCAGGTAGCCGCCCTGCAAATCTGGGCTAAAGATACATCAGCTCTCTCAGCCCACGAAGTAGACACTGCCCTAGTAGAATGGGCGCCAAAACCTGAAGGAGGGGGGAGACCCAGGGAAATATAGGCTCTAGCTATGGCCTTTTTCACCCATCTAGCAATAACCCCGCGGGATGCTTTTTTCCCCTTATTTTCTCCTAAAAACTGGACCAGGAGGTTCTCGTCCTTTCTCCAAGGAGCCGTAACATCTAAGTAGACTAACAAGCATCTCTTAACATCCAGGCAATGAAACTTTTCCTCCAAGCTATTGGAGGGGTTAGGAAAAAAAGAAGGCAACACAATGTCTTGGCTCCTATGAAAATCAGAGACAACCTTGGGAAGAAAATAAGGCAGGGGCCTGATAACTATCTGGTTATCCTGGATGACCGTATAGGGCGGATATGCCGAGAAGGCCTGGATCTCTGAGATCCTCCTAGCAGAGGTAATAGCCAGGAGGAAAGCCATTTTAATGGATAAGATGTCAATTGGGACTTCTAAAAGGGCTCAAAGGGTCTATCAGTTAGGGCCGTCAAGACCCTGTTCAGGTCCCAAGGAGGGGAAAGGGGTCTTACAGAAGGACAGATTCTGGCAGCGGCAGAAAGGAAACGCTTGACCCACGGGTGGATTGCTAATTGGAAGTCAAAAAAGTAGCTCAAGGCCGACACCTGGACTTTTAAGGTGGAGGCCTTGAGCCCTTTGTCTAACCCTGCTTGTAAAAAGTCTAAAATCTTAGGGATTTCTGGAGGACTAAATGGATCAGGGCTGGAACCTAGAAAGGAAGAAAAGACATTCCAAACCCTATTATACTTCGTAGCTGTTGAAGTTTTTTTGCTACCTAGAAGGGTGGAAACAACTTTGCTAGAAAGCCCTCTCTTCAACCAGATGTCCCTGTCAATCTCCATACTGCCAATTGAAGAATCCCTGGATTGGGATGCCATACGGGCCCCTGGGAGAGTAGATCATCCCCTGGAGGGATCACCCAGGGAGGGCTTCTGGCTAGACTTAAGAGGGTGGAGTACCAGACTCTCTTGGGCCACTTTGGGGCTACCATGATTATGGTGGCTCCCTCCCTCCGCACTTTCTTCAGAACCTGCGGAATTAGGGAAATAGGTGGGAAGGCATAGCCGAGTTCCTGGTTCCAATCCTGAGCCAGACTGCCTACCGCTGTAGGATCCTCTGTGTAATTTAGGGAGAAGAATCTCCTTGTCTTCCTGTTTTTCCGGGTGGCAAAGAGGTCTATAGTTGGGGTCCCAAACTTTGCTACAATCTGGGAAAAAATTTCCTCGTTCAGACTCCACTCTGCCTGACTGAGCTCTACTCGGCTTAGAAAGTCGGCCACCGTGTTCTCCTTCCCTTTCAAATGTATTGCGGATAAGACCAGGTTTCTGTCTTCCGCTATTTTGAAAATTTCCTGGCAGAGGAAGATTAGGGATGGTACTTTTGTTCCGCCCTGATGATTTATATAGGCCACTGTCGTTGAATTGTCTGAGTAAAAGACCAACTTTCTGTTGGAGACATCTGGAACTGCCACCTTTAGTACTCTTTCTACTGCCTTGAGCTCCTTGTAATTTGACGTGCAGTCCCGGGTCTTTAAATCCCATCTTTCCTGCCAGTATTTTCCCTCTGAATGAGCTCCCCAACCCCACGGACTGGCGTCTGTCGTTATCAGCATGGGTTCCATGAAGGCCCAAGGCATTCCTACCGAGAGGTTCTTCTCGGACGTCCACCACAGAAGGGAGTACCTTGCTCTGGAGGAGAGATGAAATTTTCCCTCTAGTGTTTGTGGAAGACCATTCCAATTCTTCAAGATGTCCGACTGTAACGGTCTTGTGTGGATCTGTGCGAATGGTACGGCTGGAATTGTAGCCGTCAGGTGCCCCAGTACTGCCATCGCCTCTCTGATGGAACATCGGAAGGACCGGAAAAGGAACCAAACATGCTCTATCTTCTGAGCCGTGGAATCTAGCTGCATTCCTAAAAAGGTGCAAATTTGAGAAGGGGTTAGACAAGACTTCTCCTGATTCATCTTCCACCCCAGATCCTTCAACAGAGAGCACACCAGGACGAGCTCTGTTTGTAACTGCTCCCTTGTTTGGGCTACGAACAAAAAATCGTCCAGATAGGGTACTACTACTATCCCAGACGATCGAAGGAATGCCACCATCTCCGCCACGACCTTGGTGAAAATTCTCGGGGCTTGAGAGACCCCAAACGGAAGTGCCCTGTATTGCAGGTGTAGAAGTTGGCCCCTTACTTGAACAGCCGTCCTTAAATACTTTTGGGAGGAAGAGTGAATTGGGATGTGATAATAGGCATCCTCTAAGTCTATACTTGCCATCCAGCAACCTTGGTATAACAGGTCTAAGGTCGTCTTTATAGGTTTCCATACGGAACTTCTTGTATCTCAAGAATTTGTTTAGCCGTTTTAGGTTCAGAATCATCCGAAAGGAACCGTTGGGTTTCTTTATTAAAAAGAGTGGGGAGTAGAACCCCCTGCCCTCCTCCTTCTTTGGGACTTGGCAAAAAACTCTTTTGTCCAACAATAACTGAACCTCTCTCTCCAGAACTGTGGATTTTAGAGGATACTTTAGAGTTGGAGTGTGGGTGAAAAAGGCTTGGGGATAGGAGCGGAACTCCAACCTGAATCCCTCCGCTATCCCCCCCAAAACCCACTTGTTTTGGGTGACGTTCGCCCAAGCTGTCGGATGCCTTCTCCAAGATGTCATCCAGGGAGGACCCAAACAATCTATCGCCCTCACACGGAAGGGCACAGAGTCTGGCCTTAGACCCCTGGTCACCCTTCCATGATCTAAGCCAAATGGCTCTTCTTGCCGCATTCGTCATAGCTGAGGATTTGGCAGCAAAGCGCATAACATCCGTAGAAGCATCTGTTAAAAAATCTGCCGCTTTAGCAAAGGTGGGAAGAGAAGCTAAGATTTCCTCCCTGGGCTTCTTCTCTTTAAGATGTGCTTCTAGCTGTTCAATCCACAATCTTAAGGACCGGGATACCCAATTGGCTGCAACTGCGGGTCTAAGACAAGTAGCGGAGGTTTCCCACGCCCGTTTTAGGTATATGTCTGCCTTCTTATCTAACGGGTCCGAAAGACAACCCAGATCATCAAAGGGGAGGGCAGATCTCTTAGCTATCTTAGCGACTGGAGCATCTACCGTAGGGGCCCTATCCCAGCTGGAGGAAACTTTTTCTTCATAAGGATATTTTCTTTTCACCGAGGAGGGTAAGAAAAATTTTCTATCAGGATTTTTCCATTCTCTATTAATGATCGCTTGCATATTATCATGAATAGGGAAGACCCTATGTTTTTTAGGGCCTAATGCCTGAAAGGCCTGGTCCGCAACTGATCTGGTCTGCTTAACGTCTTCCAACTGCATGGTTGCTCTGACCGCTTTTAATAATGGCTGTGTATCCTCAGGGGAAAAGAAGGGTCTCCCTGAATAATCTTCATCCGAAGAGTCCGAATTACTAGCAAATAGTTGTCCGGATTCTCCGCCATCGTCAGAAGAGTCCAACTCAATACTGTCGTACTCTGTATCCCTCCCTGGTTTATCTGGGGACCTGGCACGGCCTTTACTGAATGCTTTAAAGGATGCCTTAATAATAGACTTCATGGACCTAGTAAGGGTCTGGGATTGCTCTGCTACCAGTTTATCTATACATGCTGAGCATAACGCCTTCTGATAAGATGCAGATAAGGACGTTCTACATTCCGCACATTCCTTGTGTCTTGTCTTGGAAGACGATTTTTTAGGTGGCTTAGGGATCTAAAAAGAGACAATCATATGAAACACCACATTAGAAATAAAAAGGAACGCTCTCACCCCTTGAAGCTCTTTCCTTTTCCCCCATCCTTAGACCAGTACCGGACTTGCAGGCCTCAAGGGTTCCAGGGGTTCAGCGCGTCCTTCTGTAGGCTCCGACATGATTGCAACCAGGATCGCTACACAGCACATCCAAATTGTGCCCCAGCTGGCTGCCTGAACCTGACGCCGTATTTGTATTTTAAAGGACGCGCTGCGGCCTCTACTTCCGGGTCCTGCATGGGCGAAGCCCCGCGCCCCCGACGTCATCTCCAGGAGACGGCCCCACGCATGCGCATAAGTGCACGGACGCGCGGGCACCATCGTGGAACTGGGCAAGGAATAGCATGGTGAGCCTCCTGAATACGGCCGCAGCGGCTCCCGCAAGGCCAGAGAGAGGGCAGGCGCAGGCAGACTTATGGGGAGCGGCTTCCGGCACGGCCACAGAACTACCGCTCCCCAGGGATAGGACTTCCTACGGCCACAGCCACAGACCTTCCCCAGCTCCGGTGTCTTGGAGGTACGTCTTCAGCAGTAACTTGTGCTGCTTCTCAGGATCTCCCATCCGGAGGACAGGAAACTTGAACTGGTGTTGGGTGGAGGTGTGTCCTTTTTATCTTCTCAGGTTTCCTGTCCTGATGGGAGGTCCTGAGTCGCACAGGGTGCCGTCATGGGTGAGGGGAAAAGAGGCTTCATACAACATACTGTTGTCCTTATGTTGGCTCTTGTACAGCCCAGCAGCCAACATGGCACCCCTTGTCTCTATGGCTGTAACCAGAAGCCACTAGAGGTGGTTGTATATATCTGTATGTAGGGAGCTCCCCCTAGTGGTGGCTGTATAATCTGTATGTAGTGAGCTCCCTCTAGTGGTGGCTGTATATATCTGTATGTAGTGAGCTCCCTCTAGTGGTGGCTGTATATATCTGTATGTAGTGAGCTCCCTCTAGTGGTGGTTGTATATATCTTATCTGTATCTAGTGAGCTCCCCCTAGTGGTGGCTGTATAATCTGTATGTAGTGAGCTCCCCCTAGTGGTGACTGTATAATCTGTATCTAGTGAGCTCCCCCTAGTGGTGGCTGTATAATCTGTATGTAGTGAGCTCCCCCTAGTGGTGACTGTATAATCTGTATGTAGTGAGCTCCCTCTAGTGGTGGCTGTATATATCTGTATGTAGTGAGCTCCCTCTAGTGGTGGTTGTATATATCTTATCTGTATCTAGTGAGCTCCCCCTAGTGGTGGCTGTATAATCTGTATGTAGTGAGCTCCCCCTAGTGGTGACTGTATAATCTGTATGTAGTGAGCTCCCTCTAGTGGTGGCTGTATAATCTGTATGTAGTGAGCTCCCTCTAGTGGTGGTTGTATAATCTGTATGTAGTGAGCTCCCTCTAGTGGTGACTGTATAATCTGTATGTAGTGAGCTCCCCCTAGTGGTGGCTGTATAATCTGTATGTAGTGAGCTCCCCCTAGTGGTGACTGTATAATCTGTATGTAGTGAGCTCCCTCTAGTGGTGACTGTATAATCTGTATGTAGTGAGCTCCCTCTAGTGGTGGCTGTATAATCTGTATGTAGTGAGCTCCCTCTAGTGGTGACTGTATAATCTGTATGTAGTGAGCTCCCCCTAGTGGTGGCTGTATAATCTGTATGTAGTGAGCTCCCCCTAGTGGTGGCTGTATAATCTGTATGTAGTGAGCTCCCCCTAGTGGTGGTTGTATAATCTGTATGTAGTGAGCTCCCTCTAGTGGTGACTGTATAATCTGTATGTAGTGAGCTCCCCCTAGTGGTGGCTGTATAATCTGTATGTAGTGAGCTCCCCCTAGTGGTGACTGTATAATCTGTATGTAGTGAGCTCCCTCTAGTGGTGACTGTATAATCTGTATGTAGTGAGCTCCCTCTAGTGGTGGTTGTATAATCTGTATGTAGTGAGCTCCCTCTAGTGGTGACTGTATAATCTGTATGTAGTGAGCTCCCCCTAGTGGTGGCTGTATAATCTGTATGTAGTGAGCTCCCTCTAGTGGTGGTTGTATAATCTGTATGTAGTGAGCTCCCTCTAGTGGTGACTGTATAATCTGTATGTAGTGAGCTCCCCCTAGTGGTGGCTGTATAATCTGTATGTAGTGAGCTCCCCCTAGTGGTGACTGTATAATCTGTATGTAGTGAGCTCCCTCTAGTGGTGACTGTATAATCTGTATGTAGTGAGCTCCCTCTAGTGGTGGTTGTATAATCTGTATGTAGTGAGCTCCCTCTAGTGGTGACTGTATAATCTGTATGTAGTGAGCTCCCCCTAGTGGTGGCTGTATAATCTGTATGTAGTGAGCTCCCCCTAGTGGTGACTGTATAATCTGTATGTAGTGAGCTCCCTCTAGTGGTGACTGTATAATCTGTATGTAGTGAGCTCCCTCTAGTGGTGGTTGTATAATCTGTATGTAGTGAGCTCCCTCTAGTGGTGACTGTATAATCTGTATGTAGTGAGCTCCCCCTAGTGGTGGCTGTATAATCTGTATGTAGTGAGCTCCCTCTAGTGGTGGTTGTATAATCTGTATGTAGTGAGCTCCCTCTAGTGGTGACTGTATAATCTGTATGTAGTGAGCTCCCCCTAGTGGTGGCTGTATAATCTGTATGTAGTGAGCTCCCCCTAGTGGTGACTGTATAATCTGTATGTAGTGAGCTCCCTCTAGTGGTGGTTGTATAATCTGTATGTAGTGAGCTCCCTCTAGTGGTGGTTGTATAATCTGTATGTAGTGAGCTCCCCCTAGTGGTGGCTGTATAATCTGTATGTAGTGAGCTCCCCCTAGTGGTGACTGTATAATCTGTATGTAGTGAGCTCCCTCTAGTGGTGACTGTATAATCTGTATGTAGTGAGCTCCCCCTAGTGGTGGTTGTATAATCTGTATGTAGTGAGCTCCCTCTAGTGGTGACTGTATAATCTGTATGTAGTGAGCTCCCTCTAGTGGTGGCTGTATATATCTGTATGTAGTGAGCTGCCCCTAGTCGTGGCTCACATGCCTTCCTTCTATGGTTGGTGCAGCACAAGCTGTGGAAGGAACCTATTTATTAGATACGATTTAGCAACACTTTTTTTTAAAGCCTAATTAGAAAGACATGGCCGATTCCCTCCATAAACCACGCTACACTCAATTCATTCTGGCTAGAACAGGGATCTGCAACCTCCAGCTGTTGTGAAACTACAACTCTCATCATGCACACTTGCTCAGCTCTTTATCCTCTTGCAGACACAGGGCGTACCTGTACGCCTTGATGTCCAAATCCTTAAGAACACAGGGCGTACAGGTACGCCCTGTGTATTTCGGAACAGAATGCCTGCTAAAATCATTCAGCAGGCACTCCGACATATCGGCGATCGCAGCACCTCTCAGGATCGCTTCTTATTGGCTGGACAGGCAGGGGTTAACTTGCCCCAGCTCTGCTCTCCTCCTCCACATTGCTTCCGTGGAGAGAGGAGCATCCGTCCACCTGAGCCCAGCACCTCCACGTGAGCCACTCAAAGTTCACCGGGAAAGGTTAGATTAGGCAGAGATAGTTTTGGGGGGGGGGGGGGGGGGGGGGGGAGAAAAAAAGTTTCCCGCACACACACTCCCCACGCTGGGTGGGGGGGGTATAAAGAGCCACGCCGGGTGGGGGGGGGGGGTATAAAGAGCCACGCCGGGTGGGGGGGGGGGTATAAAGAGCCACGCCGGGTGGGGGGGGGGGTATAAAGAGCCACGCCGGGTGGGGGGGGGGGGTATAAAGAGCCACGCCGGGTGGGGGGGGGGTATAAAGAGCCAGTAGTACATGAAGTAGACATATGGGGAATGTAAAGTAATAACTATTTTTGGAGGCATTACTATGTATTATTGAAGTGGAGAAATTGAGACTTGGAAATGTTTTTAAATTTTGGTAAATTTGGTATTTTTTTATAAATAAAAATAAATTTTTTTGACTCCATTTTACCAGTGTCATGAAGTACAATATGTGACAAAAAAAACCAATGGCCTCGAAAAGTAAAAAGCATTTAAGTTATTCACACCAAGTGACAATGGTCAGATTTGGAAAAAATGGCCTGGTCCTTAAGGTGAAAATGAGCCTGGTCCTTAAGGGGTTAAGGAGCACACTGGGAGCTGCTGGAGGTCGCCAGCCTCTAGTCTAGAATGAGGCTGGGATGCAATACCACACCCAACCTGAGCACAAGGGGGGCACTGTGCACATCCTTTACACATTGAACGCCCAGAAGGCGGTACCCCTAATATAGTAATAGAACCGCACACAGTAAGTTTACTGTAAAGTTTTAATAATGCATCGTCCAATCAGATCTCACATCACTATCTTCATCAGGAAACGGTATAATGATTGAGCACGATGGGCACCATAGTAGGTCTCATGCACCAGGGACTTCACCACCTGAGCTCTGCCATAACCACCTGCCAGGCAGCACGTGTCTAATCTATGCCTATGAAATGCAGAAGGATTAAAAAACCAAATATTCTATACAAATCCTGGAGCAGAGCGTTTCAGTTAACCCACATAAGATCTTTGCTTGCTTTTATTGAATAAACCCATCTAGAAGCTGAAAACTTGTACCTACACCACACCTGTGGGTTTGGTACACATCTCCTGTCACAGGTTCAGCCACTAGAGTAAGGTTTACATTCACTGACAGCAAGCCTCTTGAAAATAACAGAAAATAAAAGCAAGTTAGAACGTTGCAGAACAATTCATTTTACAGTCACAAATAAACCTCAACTCTAGTAAATATGCAGTATACTCCAGTTACAGCCAGAGCTGCATTCACATTCCTGGACACTTGAAGTCATGGTTTAGACTACTGCTTTTTGGGATATTAAATGCCACATCAGGAGTGGAAAAATGGTCATGACCTCAACAGGAAGTCAGCTCTGGATGTGACTGGAGCAGAATACATTCCACTTTTGCAGAAGCAAAAAAAAAAAAAAAATTGCACAATTCCCTACATCTAGGTAGAATAAGTTAGGGCCGTTATCTTGTATATATGGATTTCTATCAGGGTTTTAACTCCAGTCACACCCAAGGCTGCATTCTGCCAGATCCTTTAGGCTAGAGCTACACATCAATGCAGTTGTACCCCTTTTGTCGCCTTATAGCAGGCATCCTCAAACTGCGGCCCTCCAGCTGTTTTAAAACTACAACTCCCAGCATGCCCTGCTGTAGGATTATACCTGTAGGCTGTTCGGGCATGCTGGGAGTTGTAGTTTTGCAACAGCTGGAGGGCCGCAGTTTGAGGATGCCTGCCTTATAGCCATAGCCAAGAGTCTGAAAACTTTTTTTTTTTTTTTTTTTAAGAATGCTTTTGTCACTGTGTAGATAACAAGCAACAGAAGCGAGACTTCATGCAGCTCTGGATGTGACTGGAGCAAATAAAAAAAAAAAATCAATAGAGCAAGGTATAAATAAACTGATACACCATAGTAGGTCTCATGCACAATTTGACTCCTGATACAAGGTTATAAAAAAAAACAAAAAAAAAACTTCACACACAATGTAAAAAAAATAAAAATAAAAAAAGATACTGCATCTACTCCTGTCACCACCAAAGCAGCACAAAAACAATCTGGATTCCTTTAAAGGGACTACAGGACAATCAGTGCAATTCAAAGTAAAGTGGCTTTGGCTTTGTCTCTAGGAGACAAGTTATCTTAAAAACTAAACCTTAAAAGGGTCTGAACAAGCAAGACAAGAATCCACTAAAAATGGGCTAAACCAAAAAGATTAAGGCAGAACCCTTCCAGAAAGCTGAGCTGCAATACCCAATACAACCAGGGGTGGCACTGTCTAGAGAAAGCAGCCATGTTTTTCGAATGCTGGCCAACCCCTTTGGATTAACCCTCTCCAATCCCACTTGTAGTCAGGTCCATCGAGTTATGTTAACCAGATTTTAAAGAGTCTTCAGGGTTTTCAAGATTCGGCCTCGTTTTATTATGAATTCAAAAGAGGCAAAAAATAAAAAATAAGTCTTAAAACAGAGTCCGTTAAATAAAAACAGTCTTCCCAAGGGAGCGAGATGAGTGGAGGCCCTTGAACCCGTACCACGGTTGGAAAGGCCGACAGTCCCAGTCTATTCCCGACAGATCTGGTTTCCGAGTGGCATCCCAATGGGCATGGGCTGCGAGAACATGTCGTTCTTGTGACTGAATGCGGGATTAGAGTAGAGCGATGCTGTGGATCCCATATAACCCTGGGGCGTCATATCCTGGGGCAGAGCGAAGGCTCCCATGTGAGGGTGGACCATGTGCTGCACATCATACACTTCTCCATTGTGTCCCTTGCCCGGGACCTGCCTCTTGTCTTTTTGTCGGCGGTTGCAGAACCAGACCCGGACGACCTGCAGAAGAGGAGAGAGAGATGTGAAGAACTGCACCAAAATACACAAGCTTGCAGGCAGCAGACTGACCCCGAGGTTCTGCAAATAGGAGAATTCCTTACAGAAATCAGCAATTGGCCAAGGATGCAGCCACTTGCCCAATTTCTGTAGGACTTACTAGTAACATATCCTGTATTATACTCCAGAGCTGCACTCACTATTCTGCTGGTGTATTCACTGTGTACATACAGGATGTAACTCAGGATAAGTAATGTATGTGCACAGTGACTGAATCGGCAGAATAGTGAGTGCAGCTCTGGAGTATATAACAGGATATAACTCAGGATCAGTACAGGATAAGTAATGTATGTACACAGTGACTGCACCAACAGAATAGTGAGTGCAGCTCTGGAGTATAATACAGGATGTAACTCAGGATAAGTAATTTATTATACTCCAGAGCTGCACTCACTATTCTGCTGGTGCAGTCACTGTGTACATACATTACTTATCCTGTACTGATCCTGAGTTACATCCTGTGTCCGTGATCCGTGTTTCCAGTCCGTCAAAAAAATATGACCTGTCCTATATTTTTTTTCCACAGACAACGGTTCACGGACCCATTCAAGTCAATGGGTCCGTGAAAAAAAACACGGAGGCACACAAGATTGTCATCCGCGTCCGTTTTTTTCCTATCATTTGCAAGGCAAACTTGACTTAGATTTTTTTTTTTTTCACTTTCCTTCATGTCTGGTGATACTCCAAAAATCAAGGAAGGCACACGGAAACAAAAACTGAAACGAATCACGGAACAACGGAACCCTGTTTTGCGGACAGTGAAAAAATACTGTCGTGTGCATGAGGCCTTGAATCAGCTCCTTACGTCTTTCTCCATGTGCAGCTCTCGTGCGATCTGCGCCATCTCCTGAGCGCCAGGCTTGGGGTTCTTCATGAAGTACGTCTCCAGGCTGTCCTTCACCATGTTCTCAATATTCGTTCTCCGCTTCCTCTTTCTGGACTGGGCCAAGACCTGCTCCCGATTGATCATCTGGAATTCAAAGTCAAGACTTTAAAAAAAAGGACTGAAGAACCTAAAACAAAAGCGTTACGAGAGCACCTAGAGCTGCACAAGATCTGAAAAAAGCCAAAGCTCGGCAATTTTAATAGGCTTCGTTTCCATTCACTGACTGCAAGGAGATATTGCATTGAGACACATTCTTGCTTTCTTCCAAGAGTATTTCAGAAAGCATGCTACACCTATCCATGGGTTAAGTCCATTACAGCACCACTGCTGCAGGAGCTATGTTCTAGAAAAGCGGCCATGTTTTTCTAAATTCTGGACAACCCCTTTAAGTGCTTCAAAAGAGAAACTTTAAAGGGACAGTACGCCATAATAAACTTTACATAATAGTAAAAAAAAAAAAAAACCTCCAGAAACAGTGCACCAATAGGTTAACGCCGCTTGCAGTACCACCCATCACACCTAGGTGGAGTCATGTTCAAACACTAGAATTGAACAGAAAGCTGATGTCTCCTTTAAGACCACCTCAGGTCCGACCCGTGCCACCCACTACTTACCTCCTGAAGGTTGTCATTGTTCTCGGCCTCATCCAGCCACCGTTGCAGCAGGGGCTTCAGCTGGCACATGTTCTTGAAGCTCAGCTGGAGGGACTCAAACCTACAGATGGTCGTCTGACTGAACATCTTCCCTGCAAGACAGAAGGCGACATTAGGGTCCAGGAAACCAGGGACAAAGCATGCACCGACTGCCTCGTGCATGCTGGGAGTTGTAGTTCCATTACAGCTGGGCCACTCACCGTACAAGACGCCAAGGGCGTAGCCGACGTCCGCCTGCGTGAAGCCCATGGACACTCGCTTCTGCTTCATGTCTCGAGCAAACTGCTCCATCTCCATCTCGCTGGGCATCTCCTGCAAGACGTCATCACTTGGTCACATCATGCACACAGCCGTATCAATAGAGCTTCATCAACGCACAAGGAAACATTCCGAGCTTTCAAGATCTTTGTTTGCCATCAGTGAATGGGCACCATCTGGTTTACATTCAGAGACTGCAAACCTGTCCAGACTTCAAGGGGTATTCCAGTTGTTACAAGCTATCCCCTATTCACAGGATATGGGATAACTCCATACCGATGGGACCCCAACTGATCACAAAACAGAGACCCCCCCCCCCCCAAACAGAGCGGACAGTCGAGCATGCACACCGCCGTGCCATTCATCTCTATGGGAGTTCTGGAGAGCACCCCGCCATTTCCAGAACTCCCATAGAAAAGAATGGAGAAGCTGTGTGTGCATGCTCGACCAGGGGAGGGATTCCAAGGGATATGGGGTCCCTGTTCGTCGTGACCAGTTGGGATAGTTACCCCATATTCTGTGAATAGGGGATAACTTATAACACCCCTTTAATACATCTTCAGGCTGAGGGTGTGTCACACTTTAGCTAAAGTGATACATTGTATCAAACTAACAAAGCTTGTGCATCTGGACACAATTGTAACAAACGCAGACTGGGTCAGTTCAAAGCTTTCATTGTCTGGACTGACAAAGAATGCCTTCCATTCACTGACAGCATGCACAGATCTTGAAAATGGGAGATAAACTGAAAGAGTATAATAGTAAGCTGCAGAACATTTCATTCTGTAAGCTTTAGTTAGGTTAACACACCCTTAGATGTTAGGGTCCTTTAAACCCCCCCCCCCCCTTCCCCCAATTGTTCTTAAAGTGACCCAACACCAATAATCACACGAATAGCAATTGCTTCTTCTCACCCCTACAGTTCTGAGCAGGAGACCCCCAATCACAGGAGCAGAGAAGCTACCAAAATTAGAAGGACCCCAGAGTACATGCTTAAAGGAAAGCCCTGTTTTTAAGAAACTTACCACGGCCCATACATAGATTACATGATGGGGGATGGTTTTCTTAAAGAGTCTGCCTATTTTGAAGGAAATAGCGCCATTTACATCTATAGGCCAAGCCTGGTATTGCAGAATTTAAGAACTGTCCAAAACATCCTAAATCTTACTGTGCATGTCCCTTTAAGAGCCAGCATGTGGCCCCCTAAATCTAATCAGCCCCATCCTTCTATGCACTTAAGGAGGTTTATAGCCTAGCAAAAGACAAGGGTTCTGCAACTACAACTCCCAACAAATTGAGGGTACTTGCTGGGGTTTGTAGTGCCATGGGTTTATTAGATAAAGGGATCACTCACCAGCACGTCCTCCCCATCACTGGACAGCAGTTCATCCCGAGCCCCGGGGCTGGACACCGTCAGGTTCACCGCTGCATCACCCTCCTTGGCCACCTCCTGGGTGGAGGCGCTGCTGCACCGGCTACTCTCCATGTTGGAAGCCGCAGGTTCTCCTGGGGTGTTGGGGCTCTGGCTGGCCGCAGCCGGGTACACGTTGGAACCAGGGACGCTGACGCTCTTCTGGGGGTTGTTGGTGGGGTTAGGATTCCCTGCCCAAAAGGAGTTACTCCAGTAATGGGGGTAGTACTGCGCAGCGGGCAGAAGGCTGGGGCATTTGTTCTCAGCATTCTCCTCCTCTTCCTCCTTCACTTTAACCTTCTCCACATTACAGGGGGCCTCCTCCCTTAGGTGATGTGGGTGTCCATGAAGAGTCAGGTGACTGGGGGTCTCCAGTTGAGGGGGGTTCCATGCCATGACTTGAGCTGGATGATCCCCCAGATCTCCATTGTCAGACTTGGCTGCAGAAAAAAAGAAAGCTTGAGAATGGTGAGGGTAACCCCCAAAGCCTTCCTGCATGAGGCCAGGATTCAGGGCAAAGGTGGGGTAAGCCTGCTGGCTGTACATGACGAAAAGTGCAGTCCTGAAGATGGCGCGAGCAAGTCCTTCAGAGGAGGAAGCAGAAAGGTCTCCAAAAAAAGCAAATCTTCTAGACCCCAAACCTCAATGTATCACCCCAAAAAAAGATGTCCTCCAGCACCAGCTCTCAGGTGCCTCATGTCCAGCCAGTCCTGCAAAGTGAAGACTCCAACTCCAAGGCTAAGCCATTAAAGGGCCCATTTACACCCCCTGCCCCTCCCCCTTCATCATCATGTTAATTGATCTTATCAGCCATTGGCTCCTTTGCTCACCCCCACCCCCCCCCTTGCACCTTTCTTGGTTTTAATTATCATTTTTTAACCCTTTTTGGATTTAATTAATTTGCAACTCCCCCAATAAAAATGTTTGCAAAAGCATCCAACTGCTTAAGAATTGTATTAGCCCAATTTAACCCCTTAATGGGAGGCCTGATGGCAGCTAATGAGCCCGTGTGCATGCATAATCACATGCCAAACGCCCAGCAGGCCTCCCCTTGTGGACACTGATTGGACCCCTTCCTGGCTTTTGCTTACATCAGTGGAATCCATTTCCCCAACTATTAGATGCAATAAAACCATCAGTTCCAGGGTCTTTTCTTGAGGGTCCCTGCCTATGAATGACCCGCAGCGGCTTCAGGACTGGACCCCTTCTATCAGGGTGTATTCACATCTTGCACTTGTATTTTACTGGTGCAATATGGCCGCATGCTGTTGCTCTAGAGCAGGGATGCCCAACCTACAGCCCTCCAGCTGTTGCAAAACTACAACTCCCAGCATGCTTGGACAGCCTACAGCTATTAGGGCATGCTGGGAGTTGTAGTTTTGCAACAGCTGGAGGGCCTCAGGTTGAGCATCCCTGCTCTAGAGGAACTACAAGACGCAGCATTCCCGCAGCAGCAGTATTGCACCTGTTGGCTGCGCTGCTTGGGAGCAAACAGCGCCACCTTGTGGCCAGGGCTGTGTGGTGATATTACACAGTATTTGCATTAGCCATAGGTTCAATCTGTTTCATGCATCTATGCATTTTCCAAACAAGCATGCACATAGGCGATTTCATGCACCCCCCATGTCAGGGGCAACTCTTTTAGGAACAGCGCCACTCTAGTCTGAGGCTGTGACTGGTATTGCAGCTCAGCCCCATTGGAGTGAGTGCATCACACAATCCTAGCGGCTGTTTCCAAATTTCCACGGTATGTTTTTTTTTTATCACTTTATATTGGAGAGATTGCAGAACTGACCAAAGAGAACAGCGCCACCTAAAGGAAGAATTTTTATGAGCATTAAAATGCTTGCTGCAATACTGTAATGATCTCTAACCTGCAATAACTAAAGAGCAGTGCCATATAGGATGCAGATAACAGAATACTGTGCCGCAATAAGGCGCCCACATAGCAGTAAGCGCGTGATAGTACCGCACAGTGCCCAAAACATCAGGACTATATAATGCCGCAGATATAGGACTGCCATGGGGCAGAGCCATACAGTGCCCATGTGGCAGGGATACATGGTGGAGTGGTGAAGGTAGATCAGTGATGGCTAACCTCCGGCTCCCAGCATGCTCCATTCATCTTGGGAGCTGTAGTTTTACCACAGCTGGAGTGCCGGAGGTTAGCCATCACAGCACTAGATGATGTCGGCATCCATCGTTCAGGACTGGGTGCGAATGGTAAAGTGTGTGCTGGTGTCAGGAAGCTGCTGCAAAGGGCCTCTAATTGTATCCTGTTTATACACCTAGGAGCCCTAACAAAAGTCATCATCCTACATGTAAGTAGTACATTAATACAGGGGTCAACCCTTCCTAAAAAACCGCCATATACTGATGTCTGTGGGACAAATGTTGCCATCACCATATACACAAGGCAAGAGGTGTCTCCTGGCCCCTCACCACATACTAATTACTTTAGAGATCCGGGTGTGTAGTTTCACATAAGGCCCTACAGGAGGCGCTAGAGATATTATTTAGGCATTCCCTGTGATACTCAGTCAATAATGGACCCTTCCTGGCTGCATTACCATATGAGACACACGTTCCACAAGTGATACTTCTAAAGCTCGACATTACCATAAGAAAGGGCCTTCACCTGGCAACAGCGCCTGAGGGTCAGCCCTGATCTTCTGAATGGCCTGTACACATCTATCTATCTATCTATCTATCTATCTATCTATCTATCTATCTATCTATCTATCTCTGTATATAGCTTGTAGTGAGACCTCAGACACTTGGTGGGGTGGATTCAGACCCCATTACTGTACTCTTTGTTCAGTACATTTGAGCATGGATTTGCACTTTTCACTTTTGTCCCCCAGATTACCCTAAAGAGCGTATATATTTACACGGTATACCTAATTGTCCCTATTACTGATTGCACTTCACAGCAAGCTGGAAAGTGAGGCTGCTCAGGATCAGTTTTCATCTGTTGTGCAATGACATCTAGTGGTCAATATGGGGTTTATATGACTTGTAGTGTTTTCTATGGGATTCCACTACCCCCCCCCCCCCCCCCCCCCCCCCCCCATCCCGTCATTATATTTGGCTGACTCTTGCAGAATCACTCCACTCTGGCTAATAAAGGGTGCTCCTGGGACCCCCCCACCCTCACATGAAGAGGGGTAG